>NW_008583712.1:80469-93755 GCF_000691845.1 Merops nubicus | reverse complement strand
TCCAAGCCTCAAACCACAACAGCTGTGGACTATGAGGTTGAAATGTATGTTTTCAGTGCTGGTGTCACTAAAGATAGTGACAGTTGCAACTGACTGGTGATGCCATATCTCATTGTGGAATTCTCCAATGGCTTCTGCCACAGTCTGTCACATTGACTGTAGACAAGATTTGTAGCTTCTTTGGGCCAGAGTTTTCCATAAATTTACTTAATTATGCTATTGGTGCTTTCAGACAGGGACTGTTTGTTATTCTGCATAGTGTAGATTGTCAATATGTTTGGAATGTGGTTTATGACATGATCTGGCTGCTGTGGTAATAAAAAGAAATTAAAAAAGGAAAACTAAATTTAAAAAAATTAGGTTCTTATGGTGATATTTTAAGGCTTGCATAGTGCATGGATGAGGAAAAGGTCTCAGGATTTGTTACTTCAGTTGTATTCACTTTAGAGGGGAATAACTTGCACATTAAGTGTAACAGAATGATACCTGTGAGTATTTTGCACATCATATTGCTGTGTGGTAAATCCTATACCCTTTCATATCTTGCCAAAATATTCTTTGAATGGTACATAACTATAGTCATCCCTGTGCTCTTCCTGGTCTTTGCCTGATTCTCGTGTCTCTCAGATGTGATGCTACAATGAACATACTATCTGTTTATGGTTCACTGACTATGAGCTGTTACCCTAGGATGCCTTAAATATCTCCGGAACAGAGCTTGGAGGTCTCAGGGAAAAAGCATACAGAAAACTGCTGCTAGGGTGTATGTCACATGAGGTGTATCTTTGCTTGGGTATACTGTATCCATGTTTAGCTTCTAAACTGGAACTGGCTCCTATTTGGCTTCAGGGCAGAGATCCTTAGGTCTGTTGCAGGTGTCCATGCAATAACTTCTCTGGCCCTTTTATTACAGCTTTTGGGAAAAAAAATTCCTGATTTTTATTCCTTACTGTATAAGGCGTGAAGGGAGGTTCTTGGACTTTACCATAGGCACTTGCAAGTGTTTCCTACCCATTTTTGTGAGATTTAATCTAGATGACATAGATTTATCCCATTTTATCCACCTGAGACCTTCTGCAGCCACTGAAAAAGGGGAAGGATATCTCCCCAAAGGAGCTAAATTAGTTAAGTTATTCTATTACTTTAAGGTGTTTTATTAACACCATATGTGTATGTGGTTGAAATTGCTTCCTGCCCTTGTGGAGTCGGTGACAAACGATCCAGTTCTTCCCACAGAGCAGAAAATCAGCTCCAGAATTCAAAGATTCTTCCAACTTGACTGTTCTTTTCTCAAGAAAGGCTGGATCAGATGAACCTTAATGTCCCTCCCCGGTATTTGATGACTCTGTGATTCAAATACAAGAGGTCCTTACAATTAATTATTCTGAAAAGTGACATGACAGTCCCTTCCTCCCTTTGCATTGGGTGATGGAGCTGAACGGGTGTAACGTGAGGAAGGGGAGCAAATGCAGCCTGTGGCAGAGCAGAGAGTGCAGTTCTCTGTTGAAGCCACAGGTCTTCCAGAAGCTTTGTGACATTTGAAACGTAGCTCATTTTCAGTATTTTTCTTGCTACCATGGGGCCCTTACTGAAAGCCATTATTCTTCCTTGTGGATATTATATTCCTCCAAAGCTAGAGTTAAAAATCTTTTGCAGGCATTTAGTCACAGTTTGGTGCCAAGGTAACCTGGGAAACGTGAAAAGTTATACTGCACCCAAGTTTCACAGCTGTAGGAAACAAAAGGGTTTTGTTAGGCAGGCAAATCTGTGCCATTGAAATGAACCACTGCCAGAGAGTCAGGCCTGGTTAACTCACTGTGCTGTGGAATGGAAGGAGGCAGATAGGGAAGTTTCTATGTTTAAAATTTAGCAGTCTCATAGATACATTGACTTCCTTTTTAACTGTTCTAGTTCATCTGTTTGAGAACGTTGCAGTGAAATAGGCCACCTTCACCTGTTGCTTTGAAGTCATTGGCCTGCTACTCAACTTGGTGCTGACTGGAGGGCTGACTGGATGATGGCAGCCATGTAGCGAGGCTTCTTGGCATAAGTCTATGACTGGAAAACTACTGCCCCAGAGCAAAACCAGGAAGCAGAGAGTGCTGGTCACTCCAAAGTAATCATCATCAAAACCGTATGATATGCCATGTACAACAGACAATCCTAGGATCAGGCTGGGAGGTTAGAAAAATAGTCTTGGAGTTACTCTTTCAAATGTAAAGCCAGACTTTAGACTTGATTGCCCCAAGTCTTGAACATGCTTGGTTCAACAAAGCTTTTAAGCATATGCTTATCTTAAAAATGAGTAGCCTTATTGATGTTTATTGTTGGAGTAGGTGATGTTGGACATTTGAAGACTGAGCCCCAGACTGACACCGTTGTGACATTTGAACATTGTGGGTTACAGTAGGTACTCAGGCAATAGTTCCTGTGCTTGAAAGTTTGGGCTGATCCTGGTCTGATGGTTCAAGCACCAGGACTTGCATCAACTCTGGGGGTAGCACAGACCACAAACGGGAATAATGCCAGTAGAAGTAACAGTAAGTGCAAAGTTTTTTATAAAGCAGGATCATATGAATATCTGGGTTGATTAAGTCCAATATCAAATTAATAGATATGGGTAGTAGATTAATTTTCTGAGTGCCTGAGAGCTGAGCAGTTGGCTTTTACAGTACAATCAATCATGCTTCTTGTCACTAAAGTTTCAGCTCAGTAAAGGGTGCCCATGAGTTGGATTTTGATCCTTAAACCTGCCAAATGAAAGCCTAGGGGCTGGTGTCAGGGATACAGATGCTGCCAGACACTGAGAAACATACATTTGATGATTTTCTGGCAACGTGACCAGTGCAGCCATCTTGGAGATATTTAAAGGCCACGATACACAAACTGAATGCATGCATTTATCTAGCATTTTGTACTCAATGCCTTTTGCAGTGATCCCTGATGTCCTGATGTTCCATTGTTGTTGTTTTTTTTTTGTTTTTTTCCTTCACAATGAACCGATACCATCAACAAAGTCTTCATTACCCTGCTGAAAAATGGCAATGCTTTGTATAAAGCACATTTCTGTGCATGTGCAGCCTGTGGGATTTTTTAAAATTTACATTAGTAAATTTTATATATATCAGCTTTTAATTTCATCAATGACTTTATTACCGAGTCTCTCAGTATTTTACAAGTCATTATTAACAGTTGCATATATATCCTAAAAAATTCTGTGTTGTATAAAATTCATTGTCTTCCTGTTGCTTCTAACTTTTAAGAACTGAAACTTGATGCACAATTAGAAATTTCTGATTATGTATATTGTTCAAGCTCTGATTTTGTTTTGGAGAAGAAATTACTCTTTTGGGAAGAAAAAGAATGTTACCAGGCAAGTTGATTTTAATTAGTAGTGGTGACCACAGCTGCATTATTACACAGTAATTTGGCTGAGGGCGTGGCTGCTTTATGATATGAATGCTGGCTTCATGTTTGTGACACAAACATACTATGTTAACATGTGTAGCTTTTGAATACATCAGCATTACAGTTTTGCACAAGTATTGTTGGCAGTTCACTTTCTTTTTCAGTCATTTCAATGACAGTGAAAAAAAGGCTGTTTCTGTATCCTTTCTATCTTGAGTTTTGGCAGATAACTCCTCCCAACAGGGTCTTTTCATCCAAGCAAGCCTCGTGGTACCAGAAGCTAGCTCAGCCTGTGGATGTGAAGAGAGGAACACTGAGCAAACCTGGGATGGGATTTAGCATGCAGAAAAAGCCAAATCACTTCATAGTTTATGTAAGTTTGGTCATGCGATAAAAACTGGATATAGCCAGTGAAATGTTCTTGGCTACTGTGGCTTTTTTTACAGAATTATTGTTAGTCTTTTCCTCTCTTAATAAAGCATACAGTGTTCCCAGTTATGCTAGCTGGGATTTTGAACTTTCATTGTTTAGGACTCTCTGAGAATGTGGAAAATTACTGGGTAATTGCCCCTCTCTTGCTTTGTTTGGGGAGTCAAGGGCATAGCTTTCTTAAATTACAGATTTAAATCACAAAGACAAAAAGTAGTGGATCCCTTTAGAAGGTGAAATCGTAGGTATCAGAATATTAACATCCCTTCAAAAAGAGACTCTTTGGTAGCTCCATGCCAGAAGTGTGATATATGCCTGTTAATATCCAACAGAGATGCTTAGGCAATACAGTTGCTGTTTGCTCAGGGCAGATGTGCATGTGACCATGGGTGGCAGCTTGCTGGAGGATCCTTATAGCCTGGGCAGTGTTTGAGGAAGGTCCTCACCTGGGGGCAGAAAGCCCTTTACAGGGGGGAAACAGTGGTGTAAAAGAAAAAGTTCACTACTTTTCCTTTTTTAAAGGCCTTGACCCCCTGTGTTTGTGTAAAGGCTGTCTAGCTTTATAGCATTGTCATTTAAACGGCTCTAAAACAGGCTTTGAAAAAAACCAAATCTTCTAGTTTGAGGTTAATGAACACAAAGTGGCCCAGTTCATGCTGTACCTTTGCTGTTATTGTTTCAAGGCAACTCTCTGGAAGGCCAGAGTGCAGGGAACTGCGTGCTCTCTGGCACATGATGAGTTTTCTTCCTTCTGGAGTTAGTAAACCAACCTCAAGAAAACTTTTGGGTATAAAGGCAGAATCATGTATAAAACAAGTTTATGGTTCTGTAGAAATTACCAGATTTTCAAAAAATTTTCAAATGGACATGAGAACTGCTTTCTTTTTTTTTTTTCCCCCCTATTTTTTTCTTCCACAGTTTTCTACCTCTTACTGCTTTTTAACTCAGAATGTTTCTCCTGAAGAATCTGAATAAAAGTATATTAGCATTTGCAACTTTGCTGCTACTGCTTCGTGACTTACTTCCACTTATGAGCAGTCGCTTGCAGGAATATTCCTATTAGAGGTTTATATATGCACACACACAGACACACAGATGGAAAACTTGTATTGTTTATGTACTCATTTATTTTACAGGTATTACAATTTAACAGACCGACTCTACTAAGGGACTTTTCTTTTCATTTTAATTATTTTTTATGTAGGAGTCTGGGTTCTGAAATCCTGTTCTGAATGCTAGGTAAGTTATTTGTAAATTCAAATATACCAAACACAAAACTATTCATTGTTTCCAACTTTTTCTATTAATTTATCTTGCTATGTTTTCAGATCAGGCAAGGCTTAAGCAATAGAGATTGGATATAGATATGGACTTTCCTCACAGTCAGAGACCTTTAGGTCCAGTTTAGTTTCTTTCTGTATTAATTAGCAAAGGTAGTGGTATGTAGACAAGAGCTCAGATGTCTCCAAATCTTACTTCTGTACGAACATTGTGAACTTGCTACTACACCCCTCCGTGGCAGCAGACAATGATATTGTTAAAAAAGAATTATGACTTCAGTAAATGTCTGGAGATATGAAGAGCGTGAGAGGTATTGGAGAGGTGTTTTGCTTCAGTACTGTGGACTAATACATACCAAAGAAATCCATATCACATAGAAAGCCCTCTGCTATATATTTAGGTCACTTAATACCAAGGGTGAGCTCTTGCAATCATTCCATGTAACTGGTATGACTGGTACTTTTCTCCCTCTCACTTTTCTGGTATGTCTTCTCACAGTGTATTTAATACCAAGTAAAGAGGAGTCCCTACTGGGCTGCAGTTCAGTCTGTCTTCAAGATACAGAGATGATTAATAGGGAATGAATCTGTGAATTCAAAGGCCTGAATGCCCCCAAATGACAGTGTGTTTGTTATCACAAACTCACTAAATATCTCCTTTAAATAAAGTGACAAGAAGAGTGAGCACCAAGATTAGTCTGCATGTGCCTTTAGTTTGAAGAATGAAACAGGAAGGAGAAGAACCAACAGAATCTGTTTAGCCTCTCTTTGCATGGTAGGGGATCCAGATAACTTCAGGATGCACAGTTATCTTTACTCAATGTTGATTAGAGGATGGCAGGAGTTGCTGTGGGAATCTGATTTTAGGTGGCCAGGCAATAGACAGGGATTAATACCTGTACATTACATTTAGCAAGTGCAATGTGTGCTGGAGTAACCCTGTAGTCCAGACAACTCTGTGGAAAGAAATGGTGCATCGGCCCAGACTAGCATGTAAAGTATAAGAATGTGCTTGGAAACATCTTTTGGCTCTGATTGTATAATCTAGTATGTACTTCTGTCCCTCACTAGCAGCTTTGCCAGGTACCATTGTGTCCTGTAGTGAGATGAGTTCAGCAGAACAAGGGAGGTCCTCTTCCCCTTCTACTCTGCCCTGCTGGGACCTCACCTGGAGTATTGTGTCCAGTTCTGGGCTCCCCATTTCAAGAGGGACAGAGATCTACTCGAGAGAGTCCAGTGAAGGGCTACGAGGATGACTGGGGGACTGGAACGCCTGCAGTATGAGGAGAGGCTGAGAGACCTGGGGCTGTTCAGTCTGGAGAAGAGAAGACTTAGGGGGGATCTAATTAATGTGTATAAATACATGAGGGCTGGGTGTCAAGAAGAAAGGGGCAACCTGTCTTCACTTATACCCTGTGGTAGGATGAGGGGCAATGGTCACAAGCTGGAGCACAGGAAGTTCCACCTCAACATGAGGAAAACTTCTGTACTGTAAGGGTTCCAGAGCACTGGAACAGGCTCCCCAGGGAGGTTGTGGAGTCTCCTACCTTGGAGACTTTCAAGACCTGTCTGGATGTGTTCCTGTGTAACCTGCCCTAGACTAGATGGTCCTGCTCTGGCAGGGAGGTTGGACTTGATGATGTCTGCAGGTCCCTTTCAACCCCTAACATTCTGTGATTCTGTGAGTTGGCCTCGGATTTGCAGCACCAGGGGGATCCTCCATAGCTCCAGTGCCACCTGGGTTTTGCTTGGGAAGAAAAGCTAGTTCCCAAGAGTTTTGGGCTGGCAGGTAACTCTCTGTAATAGAAGTGTTGCTTGTGCTAACTAGAAAGGAAGGGCAATAAGCAGAGGGTGCTGTGGCTGATGTCCCTGGCATCACTGCTGTTGCAGGGGGAAAAGCATCTGGTGCATCTGGCTTGTGTTTAACAATTGCATCACAAGCTGCAAATGGGAGCCCCCAGGCTGTCAAAGGGGATTTAAATTGCTGCCTGTTTATAAAGTGCTCATACTAGAGAACATGGGCAGTGATGGTAATGAACAGATGGGAACAATATAAGCCTCTAATTCTAGTCCTAATCATGTTGGTTTAGTGCTTCAGAATTTATAAATTAAGTATAGTAAATAAATTGCATTGTCTACCACAAATAAAATATCATTTCTTGGCACTTATTTATTAATATTTGTCAAGTCTAATTTTAAAATATAGATGGCATGGCTTCCATTACTTCTGAAGTATTGGAATACCTTCTGTATTCCAATAAACATTCTATAAACATATTGTTTTATGTTCTGTTAATTTTACTGTATTGGAACTTTTCCCAGTATGTCACAGACATCCCATTGTGTTCATTTTTTCTTTTAACATAGAGTTTTTAATCCAATTTAATATGCATTTTTTCTCTTTGCTGTTTTTTATGTTCTTCAGATATTTACTTGTCTCGAGGTCCCTAAAGTAAGCCTATACCTTCCCTATCTTTCACTTTAATCTGAAAACTGGTTCTTGACAGGCATATCACTTTATTGCCTTGGAAAAGATCTTCCAATCTTCCTTTTACCAAGGTCTTGAATCATTTTGATACTGTGTGAATTTTTTACCTTTAAGATTTTTTTATAATTTTTGCTATTCACAAAACAAACAGCAAAGAACCATTTCTTTTTGGTAGACTGTGCTGTCATTTGCTCTGTGTAACTGTCAGAAACACGTGTAACGAATCAGAAACTTGGTTCAAGGACTCTTGTTTTTGCTTTTCAGAACCTCCAAAGCCACCAACAGAAAAACAAGAAATATGGGTCACCATGCTGCTGACTGGAGTGTAACACCAGACTGGTGAGTATACTACTTTTTTAATGTTTACAACTACATCACAGATACTACCTATGACTTTTCTTACAAATTGTAGAGGAAGATATCTTTACATTCCTTAGAAGAAAAAAGAAATTTCCTTTGGATGTTTGCCTGAAATTATGCTGCACAGTAGTTTTAGTGATAGTTCATAGTATGTTTGCTTTAAGTACTCCTCATGTAAAAAAACAACTCCCTTAAAACCAATTACTGCAACTAATGCTTAAAAAATCCTTAATGCACCATTTCATTAAAAAACAAAACTCTTCTTAAAATAGTGTTTCAAAAAGTAACTGTGAGGAAAGCAGTTTTCCTTGAAACTACAACAAGAATTACTGATCTGGAGAGAAATTGGGGTATGTCTTCCTTGAAGCTTCCCAAATCTAGCACTTTTGAAGTACAAGCACAGATTTTGTAAGTTTCCTTTAATGACCTTTAAAGTATAATTTATTAGTTAGAAAAACCCAACAAAACCTCAGCTGCATAAGCAGTAATAATCTTGCGTATAAAAGTACCTTAAGGTTTCTTCCTACTAACAAAAAAAGCAAAGGTAAATTTATAACATCCTGATGTACAGACAAATTGATATTGAAATGTTCCTCCTATTTTTCCCACCAAAGACAGTGAAAACTATTTGAGAATTACTTAGCAGTACCATAAATTATTGTATTTTTGCATGCAAGAGCTAGATAACACTTAAACACCAATCACTTTGGTAGGCAAAAGCAGCGTGGGTCCATCATAATGCTCATAAGTGTTCTCCCTATGATTTTGGTCAAGTTTACTGGAACCCAGGGGGCTTGCATTGATTTTTCCAGCAGAGAATTTCTCCTGTGGTTTTAAGTTATCAGCCACAGGGAGATGAGATTGAAAATGCTGGCATGCTACTGGAAGTGCTCAGAGTTAACTATTTACAAGTGGAGGGTTTCTTTTCACTGGCGCCCTTCCCATAAAAGCACAACACACTTGGTGATCCTGCTCCCTGGTGTGTGAAAGCTCCTCCTTGTCCCCTGGCTCCGGCACATTCTGCACTCCCACAGAGCTGGCATGTGCAGTGAGTAGCTCCTGCTCTGAGATAGAGCTTAGAGAGGTCAGCAGAGATCTTGGCCTGAGAAACACATCAGGAATAATGCATTTGAAGTTGACTTCTTTTGGGTTGTATTCCACTGTAACGTTGCTTCTTTACTTTTTTTTTTTAATAGACACTTTCTGTGGCAAAAAGGACTGTGATTTTTAGGAACTAAATTTCCCCATCAGTTTATTAGGTTCTTGTTTAATTCAGCTTGCACACAAGATACGTGTAAAAAGGTGGGTTCCTATGGCATACATTGAAGGTGGGCAACCCTCTTCTGAAGATTGTCAGTGGTAGCTAGGTCCTTTGCAGCTTTGAAAGCATCCCCAGTACATTTGTTTGGACTACCCAAATCCTCTGGTGTTTTATTTGTGGTGTAGATTATACCTAAACAACGATTCCTTTATTCACTTTAAAGCGTTGATCCAGCACGTGCAGAAGATTCAGGCTGGAAGTCACTGACAAAAACTTGATTTTTTTCAGATATAGTTTTCTTTTTCAGAAGACTACTTAATTCAGGCACAGATTAAATATAAATTCAAAGGTAAATGCAGCTCATCTTAGCAAGAAATGATATGACTTGAAATAATTTTTATGTCTACTCCTTCAAGGTTAATAATATTGTTTCCCATGTGAGCACACATGTAATATCTGTCTTGCAGCTTGAAGAGATCAGTAACACTCCTCTACTACGACTATGATTCAAAGTTTTACACGAGTCCTCAGTGGGGCCAGATCCTTGTGGAAAAAATTCCATTACTGCAAAGTTAGCTTGCACCAATTGTTCTGATCATCTGTGGACAGCTGCCAAATTAAGTTTTACAGGAGAAAATTTACATGCAAGAGGACTCTGAAATGATCCTACCACTTGTATCTTTGACTTTTATTAATTCTCTTTGGGGCCTAAAGTAGCTGGAATTACTAAAAGAAGGTCACATGATAGCTTAGCATAGCAACCCCAAATCCTCTCTGTACCTTTCCAGAGGTGAAAACTTGGTGTCACGAAAAAGACTGAACAACTTCTGTACAAATCATGCTTCTAAAAGCTTTTTTCTTCTTGAAGCAGAGGATTAACTTTTCCCCCCACCCTCGTCTTTCTCATCCTTCCATGTTTCAGCAGTAGTAGGGAACAATCTAACAGAATTTGCATTCCTCCTCCCTCTGTTCCTACTTACTCCTGAGGAAACCCATGATGTGACTTGCAGACTGAGCTCTCCGAACCTTGGTCTTGCAGCCGCATTAGCACTGACCTGACATCCCCACGTGATCTTTTGGCTGCTGGTTTGGCACTTGGGATTGTGCCACTTTGGGCTGGGGCTGTGTTTGGCAGTGGAGCTCAATCAGTGCAACCGAGTGAAACTAAAGTCATGCCAAGCAGGTTCCCCTTGCATGACGTCTCCTCTGCTAATGAAAAAGAAGCAGCTCCAAAGGAGCAGCCTCCTGAGTGGGGGCTGACATCTAGTTTAGCTCTCTATGACAGAGGGCCAAGCCTAAAACTTCTGCATTTTTTTAAGTGACCACCACATGAACTCCTGGAGAAATGAGCAGGCTGAGCATTGGAACGTATACCCACTCGTTCTGAATGTCCTTACTTGTCCTCAGCCACAAAATATCTTACACTCATTTGATGAGGCTCATTATACACTGGGCATTGATGTGCAGCCAGCCAGGCTGCACATCAGGGACACAGTGTCCTGCTTTGGGAGCATGGGTGGGGGTGCTACAGAGTGCAGCACCCGGCCAGGCTCAGCAGGCAGCTCCCTGAATTACAGCTCTTCCTGGGGACGTTTTCAGGGGGCTCTTGAGCCCACCTGTGAGCACCCAACACTACCAGACGTGATGGCTGTTGTTCAGCCTGCTTCAGACAGACAGTGTTGTGTCACACAGGAAGCAGCAACGCTTCATCAACAACAACAGACGTTTCCTTGTTGGTAACCTGCTCTCCTGTTCTTGAGTTTCCATGCTACCACGGGCCTTGCAGAACAGGTTCCCAGTTGTCAGGCTGGTGGCTGACACAACAGCCCATGCTGTGGCTGGTGGGGAGGCACTGACATGTGCTGCTGATGCTGCTCTCTGCCAGCACGTGCTAGTGGGCTGCCTGGGACCTGGCAGCTGCAGCTTGCCTCCCCAGGACTGCCCTTCCCTGCCTTTTTCCTCATCTGCTGGCAGCTGCCGTCTCAGAACTGAGTTGCATGGACAGGCATGATGGCAAATGTCACAAACACCAGAGCTCAGTTTGTAAAACCTATGGAAGACTATTTTTATGGGAGTGATGAAGTCTTTTATGGTGGGGTTCGTCTTTCCTGACTTTCCTTTGTCAAAAGCTGATCTCGCTGTCTAGCCTTCTCTCACAGCTGTATCTGGAGTTCATTTCATCTCATACCCAAAGTAAGTATCTAAAATAGACCTGCCTTTGGAAATATTTCCTTTTCCTCCTCTGACTATAAAGCAAAGCAGGTTGAGTAGCTGATCTAGAAGCATCTGCACTGAATGCCTGTAGTGCTGCCTCCTAAGTGGATTCTGTTGTCTGTGTGTGACAATCACAAGAAGCATCGTGCCTTTTATAGATAAACTTTCTGTTCAACTTTAGAATACAATATCAAAGTGCTTATGGGATTTTTCTGGGTGTCTCTTTTGAGAACTGTGCCTCTCTTGTTAGACAATGGGCTTGCAGTCACCTTTCCAACAGACTTCTGTTCTTGCACCTGGTTGCAGAATAACAGCAATGATTAATAGGGGACTCATTGCTAATGTTCATGTCTATTTTTCCTCAAACTTTCCAATATCATTATATTTAAAAGCAGTTAACTTCTTGTTTAATTAATTCATTGTTCCCTTGTGTTAAAACTGAATTAATTAAACAAGAAGTTAACATTTAAAGACAAATGCAGGAACTTTGCAATTAAAACCTTTATAGAAAATAACATTTTTCTGTGTTGCATGTATTCTTACTAAATGGTAGAAACAAGCTGTGTTTTGATTTGCTCACTGAGTATCTGGTGACAGCATAGTCACAGTGACAAAACAGAAACTTTAGATAAAGACCCATAATAAATAAATAAATATACAATCATCACAGTAAAATTGGTAAATTCTATCAAGCAAAATCCGATAGCAGGTGTGAATAGAGCAGATAAAATGATTGTCTGCAGTTAACTACCAAATGTCAGGGGAAAGTAAGAACCCCCATATTTATGGACTTATCAAGTTTATTATTTCTTTTGGCTTTCACAAACAAATAACACATTTCTATGTATTTAAGTGTGGTAATTTAATCTTAGAAAACCTCTTACTGTATATTTTTATATAGAAAAAGCTAATCAAGGCTCTTTATACAAATTTGGTCAAAGTTTGTATTTCAGGTGTTTAGCTTTTGCTGGAAAGAAGGGGGATAGAAGGGGAATGTCTTTTTTCTTCCAGGGTTCCTGAAGTTATTTGGATCATAAAACTATTTTTTTCTGCATTTAGAAACCACTAGGATGGTCCTTCAATTAGATGTGAATCTGATTTTGTAAGTCAAGTTTCTGCAAAAATGAGCACCATGCTGTTACATGCAACCAGATGACCAAAAACTGTCTCTTGAGGCTCTGTTGGTAACACCTGGAACGGCTTCTGAGTTAGAATCTTTCCTTGCACTGGAGAGTTCTGCTCTAGAGAAGATACCAATCAGGTGGATTTGCATCCTGCCCTGATAGATGTGAAAGCTGATTCTCCACTTGTGGTTGGTCAGGACGTGACAGCTGGAATAGCTGTGGGTAATTCACTCTTTTTGTTTGGCCAGCCTGTAGTAAGCTCAGAATGACAGCTGTGTCATCCCACATCTCCTGTTGGCACCTGCAGGAACTGCTTGTGGTTGTGTTAAATAATCCTGATTTATAACAGGCAGAGGGTCGAATGGAAGGCCGTGATTTCCCGAGGGCATCCATTTCTCTTTAGGTCTCCAGCAGGGTAGCCCTTTTGCATCTCTGCATTGGAGTTGTGACATAGAGCCCCCATACCAAAACCTGGCAGATGCCAATACAAAATTCATGCCCTCTGAGGAACTAAGTCATCCCTTAATATCTCTGCTGACCCTCATCCAAGGCACCAAGAACTGCAAATTACCGAGCAGCTAAGAAGCTTGTAAAAACTGAGCCTGCACTCTCAGGGCCCTTGTAGGTGAGCTGAGCCGCTCCATGGTTGTTGGGTAGATAGTAGGAAGTCCTGTTTGGAGAAGTTTTTAAAACAGGTATAGTGTTTAGACTTTAGGGGGTGG
>NW_008583712.1:39032-80438 GCF_000691845.1 Merops nubicus | reverse complement strand
AGAGTGAGGAAAACAATTTTTTCTTCCCAGGAGAGGCTGCCACCACTAGCTTGCTGGCAGGTAGGCTGCCAAAGTAAAGACAACAGAAATAAAACCTGCCTTCTGTTGCAAGCTTTTGTACCAGTGATTGTGGGAAAGTTTTGCAATCAGTGTAAGAAGGAAATCCAAGGTTTAAAAAAATGTGGTAGAGTGCTCCACTTCTTGGAGTAGGCAGCGCTTTTGCTGTGACGTTTTGCTGGCTGCAAGCCTGAAATCCCCAGGGCACAGGAAAGAAACAGCCTGGCATCGCAGTGACACAAAGTAAGTTCTCTCTGCTTCTCCCTGTATCTCCCCACCCTCCTTTCCTGCTTCTTCCCATTTGCTTCTTTGTTTGTTAGATCCTAGTGTAGGACAGACTAGGCTTTTTGTACGTCTCAGTGTCACTAAACTTGAAAGAGATTATGTATATTGCAAAAGTACAGTTCAGCAAATTAAAGGGTTTTTTTTTGAAAGGATAAGCACTGTGGACACTTGGATGTTTTAACCCTCCACACAAAAAATTGCAATCAATTAAATTTTAAAAATTGTCATATATTAGATCTTGTGTTATTTTTCTTACTTCATTTAATTTTAACTGCCACTGTTATCAATGATTCACTGGTTTGCCAAAGTTCAGGTATTTATAGGGTGGTTATGGAAAGTGTTATTGTTTCATTAGGCATAAGAGAAGTGTTTATACAGTTTAAAATTTTCTAAAAGTTTAATATAGATTATTAAGCTGTCATCATAACATTAAATATTATGAAAAGACAACCATGTCACTGATTTAAATACTGTTTATTCAACAGAGTCAGATGTTTCACAAAGTTAATCATCAGCAAAATGCAAATCAATAGAGAATGTATTTGCTCTAGAGAACTCTGTCTTTCAGCTCTCATCCTGTAAATATTGGGGTAAAGCTGAATTCACCATGGTTTAATTACCTATAACTTCTTTTTTCAAAGTTTTTTTATCTGTGAATCTGTTTTTCATAGGCACTTTTGGTGGATCCTACAGGGGTAGGATTTGGAACTAAAACCTACAAAATTTAAATTAGGGTGCTTGCAAGGTTTTCTATCTCACCATTATACATTAGTGCCTATTCACAATCATTAGGAATAACTTGGAGGCGGGGGGGTTATTGGGCTGCTAAGAGAGGCTTGTCCTTTCTGGGTATGCGTGAACATTTCTCAGGGTGTCCAGGCTCCTCCTGGCCATCATGATTAGGAGAACTGAGCTCTCCAGGGGAATGGAGTGACCTTTGTCAGTTAGCCCAGGACCCTGCCACAGCCCTACCTCCCATGGTGTCAAAAATCCTTTAGGGCACCTAAGTGACCTCCACTCATGGGTCAGGTGGCCTTTAGGGCCTGGAGGAGGGGAACTCTGAGAAGTTCCCAGAGGAATTAAGCAAAGTGGAGTATCTAAGATCCCAGTGTCTTGGGTGAGAAATGTTACAGGCCAATTTTGTGACCTGTGTTCCTCTATATTCCTCTAATAATGTGTCAATGTATACTGGAGCTAACTAATTGATTTCAGTACTACTTCACCAATTGTCCAGCAGAGAAACTTGGCAATAGCTCTTTTTGACTTTATTCATGCCAGATCTCTGTATTAGCTGCTTTCCCCTGATCAGCTGAATCTACACCAACCAATGTAACAGAGATGACTCCTTCTGTCAGAGCAAATTTTACATTTGAAAACCTTGGCAGTCTCATTAAAATAGCTCTTGTGGAGACTTGTGGACTTAAAGACTGCCATTCATTTGTTTTAATCAGCACCCTCATTTTCCTAACACATCTTTACCTGTCCTATCTCTTACCTTTTTTTCTCCTCAGTCATCATTTGTGGTCTGATTCTACAAACATTTATCCAATAAATAATGTTATGCATAGAAATGTTGACAGAATGGTACAGACTAGTGTTCAGTATTTCTGCAAATTCATAGATTACACAGTTAGAGAAAATCCTATTGAATATATCATAATATATAGAACCTCCTGGATCATACCAAGGGTTCATTTAGCCTGGAACAGGGATCAAAATCAGATATCTTAAAGATAATATAATAATTGCTTCAAGTATGGTGAAGATATTTCTCTGATGTACTCTTCTAAGCCTCCAGCTGACTGGGGTCTTTTCTTCTCTATAAGGATTTCTAAAAACTGTCAGCAATCTGCCTCTAAATTTTCCATCTATCCAATAAGGTCCTGACATCTTTTAGAAAGTAAATTTCACAAAGCAGGTGCACCAATCCTTAAGTCATTACAAGGACACTTTGAATACTACTTAACAACCTTTCTGAGAAAAGGTGTCAGTGTGTGGAGATCTCAGGTAGAGTCTGACCACCCAATATGTCTGAAAAACACTGAAACCTTTATTTTTATGCAAATAATAGTTAATCATAGTGACATTTTCCAAACAGGAAGAACTACATATCAGATCTGGAGGAGAAAAACCATGGACAGGCCAGTCACTGCAGGTCAACTTAAAGACAAGTCACTCTTCCAGGACAGTGATGGCAGCACAGTTCCTGCCAAAAGCATGTGCCATAATTGTTCAAAACTAAAGGTAAGGAGAGAGGCCCTCATCACATATTTTCTCTGGAATACTGAAAATGACAATTTCAAGTTCTATCAAAATTCATTTAGTTCTGTATGACAATATTTAACATGACATATTTTGGAAACAGTGCTCTAGGTTGTAATTCGAAGCACATGGAAGTCAACCAATGTGTTGAGAAGTTAAAAAGTGAGGCTATATTTTGCTAATGAATCCTTTAGAGGTGTGTGATAGTCATAGTGGTAGTTATAAGTATATCTTTTTATCTGTGTTTTTTAGAACAGGAGAAGTAGGAGTAGTAAGACGTGCTGTAATGATAGTGCCAATAGTGAACAAATTGTGCTGCAAGTTTTCCCTAAGGAAGGCAACAGCTAAAACAGTATGTGCTTGAAAGGTAGAAGGTGCACATAGTCAATGTCAACTTTCTTTTTATTGCAGTGTAAGAGGCTTTGGTGGAGACTATCCTGAAAGAGAAAGTAAAAACTGTTTTAATGAAAATTAGTTGGAAGAACATCTTCACAGAAAATTAGAAAGCAAAACATTTGACTTTTGTGTTTCTTGAGTAGGTTGCTCAGGCATTTAGCTATGAAGAAAACATCGATTCTTTGCAAACTCAATTATTTTCTCTCTTCAGATATTTCTTGCAGCTCTAGCTTTTTCCTTTTTTGCCAAAGGATTTTCTGGCAGCTACATGAAGAGTATGTCCAGTCAAATTGAAAGGAGATTTGAAATCTCATCATCGATTGTAGGCATTATTGATGGTAGCTTTGAGATAGGTATGTGTAATTTCCTTGATAGTGGATTCATAAGCTTTTCCCCTAAAAATGCATCTTTTTGTAATCTTACTGGTTCTTTTTCCTGTTGATGCAGGTAACTTAATGGTAATGGTGTTAGTGAGCTACCTTGGACCAAGAGTTCATCGACCGAAAGTAATTGCTGTTGGATGTCTCGTCATGTCTGTAGGAGCATTTTTGTCAGTGATGCCGCAGTTCCTAATGGGACGGTAAATATGGAGGGTTTTCACAACCTGCACTAACTGAACTTGACCATATGAAGAGTTTTAATCATACACCTGAGTTAACAGCTTGACAACAGTAGTGTCTTCCAGATAGGAAGGTTTTATTAGGTGGATTTTTAACTATTGACTTTCTGATTTCCTCTCTGAGAGCTTATTTCTTTCTACAGTAAGAGAGAAATCTCAGATTTCTGCAGGGCTAATTAGGATTTGGGGCAGGTATAATTAGGATTGAATTAGTTTGAGTTTTTCACCTGGGATGCTTATGTACAGATAACATCTATTTTTAGCCCTTCTCCTTTTCTTTTCTTTTTCCTATTTAAACGAACTATAATGAGATCTTGATGGAAGAGGTTTCTTTCTCCATGGTGGCTGTTCATACTAAGCTCTTAATGAATCTTTGTATCTGAACTAAGGAAGACTTAGATATCTAAATACCCCTTCACATCTAAGCTTTAGTGCTTAGTTATCAGAAGCACTACATACCTCCCCAATCCTTCAGCTTCCTTACTGAATAGTAGCTGAAAATAGAACCCCTCTGTCACTCAAAAAATTAAAACTTATTTGTGCATCTTCTTTAGTTCCAAGATGAATACCTGTGATAAGGAGGTATCTGGGGACCATGATAGCCACAGTTACTACTCTGCTTGGGAACCTGCACTGGAGGGGACAGCACAGGCCAGAAGGAGAGTTATGGATATCTCTGTTTTAATCCAAACTCGCAGCCAAGTTCTGAAGATTACCCATTCTCCACAACAATGAGCAAAACTTTGTGGTGATGGGGACCTCGCTGTTGTCCATCACAATATTACAGGTTACTGCCTGATTGCACAGTCGGAGGGGATGTCTGCTCTCCATTTATCCCAATGTAGGATAAATGTACTTCAATTTCATTAGCTGTAGTCATTGGCGGCCTAAGCACAGACAAACTGGCAGATGAGTTTTGCAGCCTCTGTTAATCCAGGCAGGTTACTACTCAATCCTTAGCTGGCTGCTTTAAAGTAGCACAGAGATATCTATGCTACACATCTGTCACATAGGTAAGAAACTGAAAACATCAGCACTGTTGTATTGAGACAGATGTGGATGGGCTCTGCCTCTGTCCTTCAGGCTAAAAAGTGATCTCTTAAACCCTAGAAGGGTTTTTTTTTTTTTTTGCTCTTTAGCTGAACAAAATATTTGGGTTGTAATGGTCAGAGCATTTTGGAAAGGGTGTGAAGGTACCTATCGTTTTTCAAGTGAAAGCACTGGAAATGGGTTGCCCCTCCACTTTGCCTGCATGTAACAGGAGTGAACATACAGAAACACCAGGCTTGTATACACTCCCTGAAAAACAGAGTCTTTCCTGGGTCAGTTGTATTTTACATAGTTGTTTTCCAGTTATAATTATGAAAGGGTAACTGTTACTGTGGACAACTCCTCTACGAGTGTATCAGCTTGCTCCCCAGCATCATCTGAGGGCCGCTCAGTCACAGATGCTGCAGAAGCACCCAGCACACTGAAAAATTTCGGTAAGCCAAATTCAAGGTCCTTATCTGCTTCTTGTCACCATTTTTTACACCTTTTTTTAAGTGGAAATCAGTAAACCCCATGTTAGGAACCTTGATCTATACAAACTAACCCCATAATGAGTGTAAAAAATAGTATTTTATGTTATTTTTCTATCGCAATAAATTATTGTAATAATTATATTCACAGAAATGTAAATGTTTATGGCCTACAGGATGTGAGAAAACAACAAATTCCTATCTGTGGCTCTTTGTGTTGGTGGGGAACCTTTTACGTGGAATTGGGGAAGCACCAGTTATGCCACTGGGCGTTTCATATATTGATGATTTTTCTAAAGAAGAAAACTCAGCATTTTACATAGGTAATATGCAAATGAAATTTTTGTGCTAGCCATTCTTTTCTTTAACATTTCTCTAGCCAAGCAAATACCAAAAAAATCTGCTCTCTTCCAAATAATTTTGAGTTGTACAGAGATAAAAAAGCAACACAAAAGATATCTCATGTTTGGTTTTAAAGGATGTTTCCCAGGTGCTCCTTATGCTTTCCCCAAGTGGTTTCAGCTACGTGCCAGTTTTCTCTGTGCTGAAAAGAAGCATAATCAAATACTCTTTTCTCCAGTGAGGAGTCATATCTGCCTTGTCTGGCATATCATCTTCAGTACCACAGTTTCAGAAAATAAGATCCTTCCTAATCAGTGTTTCATAGAAAAGAGAATGGTCCTGACTGTCAGTAACATAATTACAGTAACGTAAACGTATTTCAGAAGCTTTTACTTGACTTTTTGAGTTTTACATGCACATGCTTCCTGATGAAAGCTTTTTAAGTCACTAGTTACTGAAGGAAAAACCCCCAAACTTCTCAGGGTGTTGTAACAAATCCCTTCTAGTTTGGAACTTGTTTTGATGGAAGATAGCACGTTGCCCAAGATAGAAAGACTTACATCCAAGCCAAATAATTTATTGCCAAACTGATTTAATAACATGGAGTATGGCTGAGGGAGGTCAAAACTGTTGCCAGAAGTAAACTTGGTGAAGTTGAACTGGTCATAAAGATATAAGACAGTTTCATGAAGAGCTCAGTGTGTAATGCTAGAGGCTAAGGCCATTGGAGATGAGGAAATACTATGAAGGGAGCTGACAGAAAGAAAAGTTCCACTCAGCAGTTATCCAAAATATTTGTAATTACCTCTGAGCTTCTGATTAAAGGTATTTTAAAAATTTCAGGTGAAATTTTTCTTGTCAGAATCTGATCTGGGAGAGTTTGTGAACCAGTTGGTGACTACTGGGGAAGTGAGATGAAAAATATAAAGTAGACACAGAGAATACTATAGATTCAATCAGAATGAAAATTTGTTTGGGTCATGCAAGCAAAATAAAGTATTTAATTTACAAAGTATTAAAATATTTCATTTTAAAATTCTGAATTGCAATATTCAGTCTTTTATCCCATTTTCATGGATTAAAATCAATTCGCAAAACAAAAGAATGTTGAAATAATCTTTTCTATAGACCTTAAATTCATGTTCTTGACCAACTTTAATTTTTTCCTATATGTTTTTTATCACTTGAATGTATCTATGATTTTTTTAATATACAATTTTTTAACATTCAATTAAAAAAAAAAATGAATCAAGCCTTGCTGTTGAATCTTAACCATTGATCTTATTATCTGACCCTGAGCAAGAAGTTTCACCTTCCTGTCTCTTCTTTTTCTCCTGCCCTTAGACGTTTTCTTGACTAATAAATAAAACTATTGTTATAGGAAGGAACAGAGGTTATTTTTAAAATTAATTTCCAATTTATTTGAAACTGAATGTTGATATGGTTAATTAATGGCAGTAGCCATCAGACTTACCATGTAGGAGGAATAATAGACAATTAAATATATTTAATGAGGAGTATTTTTTTCCATGGATTTCTTACCAAAGCAGAGACTCTGAATGAGTGAAATTTCATCACTGACTTGAATACTATATTATTATTCTATACTAGCATAGAATCTTATATATATTAAACCCATGGCTTCAGTAAAAACATATATGAGGCCAATATATGTTTCAAATTTGAATCCTTGGTACCCGCTAAGTTACTCATCAATACAAAGGGTTGGCTGAGCTTTGTCACTGTGCAGCAGCTAACGAGCTGGTAAGTCTGTATGATTTACTGTTTATGGTGTAGTCTGCTAATTACAAAGGATAAATATTAACAAGGAAAAATACACTAAGAAAATATCACAATGAACGTATTTAGTTTTGCTTTACCACAACCCAAAAATATTATCTTAGTGAAGTTATTCTTGAATTTAAAGGGTATGCAGGTGTGAAATTAAATTTAAAAACTATGCATATGCAAAATTATTGAACACTTGCTTCTTAGCTTATCTGATATCTTACAGTATCTTAACTAAATATGCTGTATACAATATACAAGGTCAGTGGTATGGATATGCTGCCTTTATCTGTTTATTTTAGAAATTTGTCACTTGCATTTAAAAATTGAAGATGAGCTTTCATAGTTCTGAGTAGTAAGTTCTGCTTTAGACTCACTGATAAATAAACATAAAGAGCTAATTCCTGGCTTCTAGTGTCAGCAGAAGTCGGTCATTTTGGAAGCACCAGAATTTAGTCTAAAATGACAGATCTTCTGATGAATTAAAATGAGAGAACTAAATGAAAGTAATATGCAATTTGAGCAATAAGGCAAAGACGAAAAAAGATACAGTTAAATTATGCTGTAAGAATTTATTATAAAAGTCCTTGATGATATGCTGAGCAATCACTATATTCAGAAGAGAGTTTGCAAAACTAGGAGGAGAAGAATGTCTGCACAACAACACAGTAGGATTTAGGGAGCATAGTGATGAATGTGAGCAAGAACTGACAGGTTCTTGGTCAAGGATTCTTTTTTTTTTTTTTTTTCTAAAATAATTAAGCCTTCTGCAACATCAAACAGCTTGTAGGTGACAGTTCCATGCTAGAATTCAGAAATCTAAATCACTGAACTTTTTTTAAACCAGTTACCCTCTGCCCCCACCTGAACTTCAACACAACTGACAAGGGAATGTGAGGACCTGTGCTTGAATTATTTTGAGGATATTTTTATTTTATGTTGATTGCCATCAGTGGCCACAAAAATAAAATTGTGCTGTATTGACATACTCAGTGAGCAAAATGCTGTCCCAGCCCCCTAAGTGTCTGCTGGCCTTCACAGCTTATTCATTTGCTCCTAGGGGCACCTCACCTTCGCCTGGTGTCATGTTATCTCCTTTGTAAGCAGAGACTGAACAGGTATGGAAACCCCAGTAAGGCCAGTAGCAAAACTGAAATTTGATTTTAAAGAGGTCATTACCTGATCACTACAATTCTTGATTATTTTTTTTAACAGCTGCATAAACACATATTAACACAAGGGCTAGCTGACTTGCTCATTCTGGTCCTGAAAAAATCAACAAAGTTTCTGCCTTTGATCACATGCAGGGCCACTCATATCTCCTTGTTGCCTAGTGAAAATATTCTCAGGGTCCTGTACCTAATTCCATGTCCATGCATTTTTGTTGTCCCTGTCATCCTAATGTGGCCCCAAAGTGAAAAGATGTACACCATTATATGGACATCATCAGATCAACCATTGCTACTTAAAATTAAACTAAGGACCAAAATGCATACTAGAGGGAAAGTCCTGACTTCTACAATCACACAACATCTTGCAAGCTGTAAATAGAGTTGCAAGTAGACTTGTGATACCTTCAATTGGCCTTGAGTTGTATGCTCATTAGCTAACTTCCATAGACTGAACAATGCAACTACAAAATATCTGAGAAACAGAGAGGAAGAGGGGTAAAAATCACTTCAGTATTATTCTCTTGTTCCTTCAAAGACACCAGCCTTGCCAATGAAATGCATGCAGGGGTCCATGTGAGGCTGCATTTGCTTTGGCAAATCCCTGTAGAGGTGAAGGAGCCTGCTTCCACAGCACAGCTAGTGTTTTGGCAGCGTACTGCTTCTTTTCCTACTGCTCAGAAGCTTCTAATTAGATATAACCCAGTGGCTTGTGCCCCTTCTTTGCCGCTCCTTTCCCTGCCCTCAGAGAAGAAGGCATGCTTGTCTGCACAGCATTTTGCTTACTCTCCTCTGCTGCCTCTCTTCTCTTACAGGCCTGGTGAGATCCTCGGGCATGTTTGGGCCAACCCTGGGCTTCCTGCTTGGATCTTTCTGTGCCAGCCTCTGGGTTGACATTGGTGTTGTGGACATTGGTAAGAGATCATTGCATGGTGCATTAAGTGAGAGAGTGGCTGCGTAGGAACCTGCATGCCAAGAAACACCTTCCCAGATTACTACTCCAAAAACAGGGGTTCTCTAAAGAGTATTTATACTCAAAAGCTGGTGTTATTTGCATCTTAATATCTCTACTGTTGTAGTGTGTCTGGAATAGCTCTTGGTGCAAGACTTCTGCCCCCAGTGCAGAAAAATTTTGCACCTCTTTTTACACTTGCACACACACTTGTTACACCATTGCTGAGCAGCTGAGAACAAATGAGCAAATGAAAGGCCATGCCCGTGTTGAGGGAACAGAGAAAGGCACTTGCTCATGGACACTTTTAAGACTTGGCAAGAATTAAATTCTCTTAAAAAGCATAGAGCAAACATTGATATCAAAACTCATTTCTTTGTTCAAATCACTTTGAAAAATTTGGGGAACTTCAAGGGAAAAGTGTTGAATTTGGAGATGGAAGAAAGAGGGTACAGTGGGAAACCGAGAAGGGGAAGGTTTTTTTGGGTGGTGAAGGGCCCTCTTGCTGTCACTCATTTCAACAGAAATTGTTGCAAGATTGTGGCAAGGAAATGCCCCCATGGATCTAAATGGTAACAACTATTTTTGACTGCATGGGACTGATCTGATACAAGCTGCATTTCAATTATGTACAAAACATAAGTCACCTCTCATCTGGTCTTAATATATATAAGGATACCTATAATAAATTTAATTGCTCTACATGATATTTAATCATTTTTTTTTCTGTCTTTCTGTATTTCATAGATGCCATCAGCATAAATCCTAAGGATACCCGTTGGGTTGGTGCTTGGTGGCTTGGATTGCTTATCTGTGGAGCAGTCAACTTCATTGCTTCATTGCCTTTCTGGTTTTTGCCTTACTCCTTACCAAAAGAAGGAGAGAATGAAAACCTGAAGATTAGTCATTTGCCTGTTCAAGGAGATCACTGTAAAATAGAGCCTCCAGCGCAGCCACAGTTAAAGTTCTCAGAGGCAGTAAAAGGTGAAAAATTTTTGGCCAAATATTTGCATGTGAATTCTCTCTTGTGGGTTCATTGTGAGCTGAGCACGGATTTGCACAACCCTCAGCAAAATGCACATTTCTGCAGTGCAAATGATGGACAAAAATGCTCTCCTTAATTTGTAGCCTTATAGTTAGGTGCCAAGGGTGTGTTTCAGTCCTCTCCTTATGTCAGACAGATGGAAAAAGCTCATGCTGTTGCTTTGAGCACCAGGGATTCTCAGTTCAACACAGCAGTTGTCATATGATGTATTACACCTATAATCCTATGATTATGAAGGAAAACATCCTATCTTTCATTAATGACCAGTCCACAGCTTGCAGGTTACTGTTCTGCTGAGGCCAACCTATGGGAGAGACACATAGGACTAAGTACTCCATTAGCTGTTGGAGGGATTTCCCTGGATTCATAGCTCCTGTGTTTAAGCTCAGTGATGTTGAACTAACCTCGTATAGGCAATATCAGACCCAACTACCCATTGCTGGACTTCCCCAAGGGTTTTATTCATATGTGTGAAGGCATGTGCAGCCCTTAGAGACTACAGCAGATGTGTTTTGAACTCTCATCTTTTAGTCAAGTGAGCCAACAGCCAGACTACAGGCTAAATGTAAGTTTTTGTCTTCAGTTTCATGGACTTAGATACTCTACTCAAGATTCCATCCTTTCAGCCTTTCCAGATTACTCAGGAAAGATTCCAGCCTTTCACTGGGTCAAGCACTCTCTTTTTCTCTAAATACCCGCCTCAAGTGGGCCTCTTGTGTGGTGTGTGAAGGCTCATGATTTAGGCATGAAACTGCCTTGCTTGCTACATTATACAGAGTCTTAATGCTCCTCTAGTGACACTTTCTTGTACAGGCATTGAGAATCAGTGCTGCAAGCCCTGGTGTCATTGATGAATAGTCCTGCATCACACAAAAAATAAACTAGGATTTCTCATTCCCATGTCAGCATCCACTGTGCCCTTCAGCCTTGCTGCTCCTGTAAATCATGTGCTGGCAATGAGGAAAACTCACTTGAGCAAGAGTATGTTTTGATAGGCAAAGAATTATAACCTGCAATACAGCCAGTAATTAAATCCAAGTTAATTTTATTACCTAAAATTTGTCAAAATAAGTTTGTGTTTAGCAGGGTGTACAGCATATACCTCTCCATTGCAGATTTCTTCCCAGCTCTGAAGAAGCTGTTTGGAAATCCAATTTTCCTGGTGTACATTTTCCTCACTATTCTGCAGTACAATTCTCTTGTTGGGTTGATAACCTATGAGACAAAGTTTATGGAGCAACAATTTAATGTGTCAGTGGCAAAAGCCATCTTTCTAATTGGTAGGTACCTACTCCTCTTTTAAATTCCAATGCCTGTGTCCAATGTTTAAATTCTAATGTCAAAAAAGGAAACTTTTCTTTGTTATTTTGCCTTTCTTTTTAGGAGGAGCTTCTGTGAACTTTTTGGGTTAAAAGAATATGTAGTGGTTTTTCAGTTTTCCTACCATGTTTTGAAAATGGATCTTAATTTTAGTGTTAATTTTCCTGCTATTCTTAATTTATTGAACTGGGTGGGTTATTTTTTAGCTAAAGATTTTTTCATAGTGAGATTTGGATTATGAATGTGTCTGATTTTGTGAATAAAAACCACACATAGACTGCATCTAAGTAACAACTAAAAGAAAAAGACATTTAATTTAGAAAATATTAATGAAATATGTGTTTTTCCTTTTCAGAATAACATCATGCTATAAATATTCTTCCATTTTGATTACAAATATAACTTTTACAAGAAATGAGAAAGCGAAATGTAAAATTTTGACTTTTTATTCATCCCAAAACTCTTTTTCTATTTGCCAGTTCCCTCAAAAATTAGTTCTTTTTAGTGTTCTACAAAAAAAAAAAAAAAAGAATACTGAAATTATATTAACCTTACAGTGATTAATATGTTATCACAACCTGGCAAGAAAACCAGGGTATTTGAGGTCATTGCAGAACTGATATTCTGTTACTTTACTGAAGGCACCCTGCTTTGCTTTGGGTAAGGTACAAATATGAGAAGAATTTCCATTTTCCTATCTTTTAATTTTGGATGCAGGGAAGGTTTTACAGAAACAACATGATCAAAAAACCTAACAAACAAAACCCAAAACAAACCCCCTGCACAGAAAGGCAACCCCCTCACAATAAAGCCTTGTAAAAACTCTCCATTTAGCACGTAAATATTAGGGCTGGAGTTTGTGGAATGCTGAATGGATTAAATCTAAGTGCAAATCTTTCTCTGATTCACTCTCAGAGCAAAATAGAATCCAATGAAAAACCAGACAATGCTTCCTTTCACACTCTGTTTTGGAGTTTTTTGTTGTTGTTTTATTTTTTATTTTAACTTTCAGGCAGTTTGTTTTATTTTGGCCTGTGAGCTAAGACTTTTATATCATTTACTTCAGTTTCCAACAGACACCTGCATAGGTTTTATTATATCTTTATATATATATTAAAAAAATAGGGTATATTGAGGAACTAAGCTTTTTAAAGTCATAACATGACTTGAAAGAAAGTGGGTAAGTAAGAAAAATCACTTAAAGGTAATAAAAAGTCTTAGAAACTCAAAGAATCAGTCTTGAAATAAGTCAATACCTGGTATTTTGGAAATTACTAGAACCAGATATTTATTCTAAAAAGGCTCAATTCAAGTGACAACAATTAACGTTTTTATTACCTTCTATTTGCAGGTGTGATACTTTTACCCATCACCATCCTGGGGATGTTTCTAGGAGGCTTTCTGATCAAGAAATTCAAACTTCACATAACTGAAATGACCAAGTTTGCATGCATCACCTTTATAGTGGCGTATTTGCTGAACCTCTTGTACTTTCTGTGCAGTTGTGAGGTGCTCCAGGTGGCCGGTTTGACAGCCCCCTACTCTGGGTTTGTATCCTCTTGGGTTTGTGTTGGTTGTGTCATTTGTCACATTTGTCACAAATTTAGGAGACATTTGTTCTGCTACATGCAGAATATGGTGCTTGCCCCTGTGTTCCTCTTCTCTCACCGATTAGACTAGGTTCGTAATCTCATCTGGGCTACAAACCTTCTGCTCTGGAAAATATTTTAATTTGAGTTGGAACGAATTCTGAAATGTGTCAAATTACTGTAGCATATTGCTATATCTTTTTGCATTAAAAAAAAAGGTATCTACTTAAAGACACCAAATTTTTGTTGAAATTGGACCTGTGTGAGGTCATCTGCTGGTGTCAATCACTGCGATTTCAGCTAGAGTGGAACTACTGCAATTATACCATTTTAGTGCTCCCTTGGTGGTGATCCACACAAGAAAATCCTAGGTTTTGAGATTTGTCAGGCTGAAATGATACCTGGTGCTGCAGATAGGCTGAATATCCCGATTTGGTTTTTCAAAATTCATTTAAACCACATTTCTTCTTCTAAATTGCTTGTTGCTGGATATTGTCCATATATGTCTATGTTCTAGTCAGTCACTGTTAAGATGAAGTTTATCACCGGAAAATTATTTTTTTATATTCTATTTCAAAGCTTCAATTTAAAGCTGATCTCCTCTTACCGCGTAGGGAGTGGGATGTAAAAAAAAAGGTGTTGAAGGTGGCATTTCCATAGTCCCCCAATGGCTTTGCTTCCAGAAGGGATCATCCTCTAGATCACCAGTTATCAGCCTGCATGGGGAGTTACTAGCCTCCTGCAGGGTCTGGAGCTGCTGACCTGAGGAGGTAGAACCTGGTCATGTCAGGAATGTGGTGCCCAAACAGATGTTCCCCTATCTTTACCAGAACCATGGTCATGCTTTCTTCAGAATATTTTGCTGACCCTAGCAGCCTGCCACAATTGCCTACTGTTTAAATTTAGCTCGGTCTGCTCCAACAAATTTCAAGGGATTTTAAAGGATTAAACTGAATCTGGCAAGGCTTGTTAGATTTTTTCAATTCAGACAGACACTCAGTTCTGTGTTTTTTTGGAACTGATCATATGTTCAAGGTTAATATCTAAGTTGTCTTGGCAAACCTGACACCCAGTTCAACTTTGTTAGTTACATGAAAGTTGTCAGAGGGTTGTGGTGTGGAGATAACTGATTGAGTGCAACACCTGACACTGTAGAATGAATTAAAAATAAGCAGAAACATCAAGACAACAAGTACTGAAAGAGCAATTACAGCTTCTTCAGGGTAACTGAGACTGGAGAGTTTAGCATGTGCTAGGATGGTTCTGGTTAAGCGATTCACATACTGGTTTACCCATTTAACAATCTGCATTTTGAAGACAAACAAAAGCCTAATGAGGGCTAACACCCACCCCCCATTATTTTCCCTTCTAAAAGACTTAGGAGTTATGTAGCCTCCTTGGGTTGTGTTTTTGATTCAGGGGTAAGGAGGAAGAAAAGACAAATTTTGAACACTTTTTCCTTTATGTTATGAATGACTTCAAAACAGGGGTGATTTGTAGATGGTGGGCACTTTCTGAAAACTAAGCCCTCCTACCATGCCCTCAGAGTCACTGGCCACTTATTGAATTCTCAAGTCTAGTTGTCATCCACTTAGTTTAACCCCCTGTGGCCTGATTTTGATGTTTCTTACAGAAATGCTGATAAAGTGGAAGCAATGAAAGTCCATGATAATATACAAGAAGAAATAAAATCTGATAAGAAATGAGTCTCAAGTCTGTCCCAGGTGCAGGGCGACTGCTGCTGCTGGATACAGTCAGAGCTGAGACAGAGCAGAAATTTTCAGTTAGACTCATGAAACTTTTGTTGCCACTAACCAGCTCTGATTCAGTGAAAAAAATGTCAAGAGCATCTTGCTGCTGTACTTTTATGCAGTTCTATATCACCAGTTCTAGCACCCAGATATGGTATCATACCTACTGCTAAGGAAAATCATGGCCATCTACAGGTGATAAGAGATTCTAGGTATGAGTTTCTTTTTCTTGAGTTGAGCTTTCAAATGAAAAACTAATACCAAATATTCCCTCTTAACCAAAAATACTAGTGACTATCCACCAAAAATCCTAATGCTTGAAGAAAAATCTCAAGAGAGCTTTGGTTTAGGTAAAATTAACTTAGTCTTCACAGGACAACTTCACAGTCCATTGGATGGTAGAAGATACCTGCCATTTGTTTCACTTTCTCCAGGTTTTTCCTGGCTCCTCCCAGGTGTTTTGTTTGACTATATAATTTAACTAAATAATTATTTTATTTCTTTCTGTTTTCCTCTAGATTAAAGCATCTTTCCTCCCCCCAAAACAGTTTCATGGCTAGTTGCAATGCTGACTGCACCTGCAAGCTGGATCAGTGGGACCCTGTGTGTGGTGATAATGGGATCACTTACATGACAGCCTGTTTTGCAGGATGTAAATCATCAACTGGGATGGGAAAGAATATGGTAAGCATATAGATGGATAGGTGACTCTTTAGTAAGACCTGTTGTGATAGGACAAGGGGTAATATTTTTGAACTACAGGAGAGTAGATTCAGACTAGATATAAAGGAAGAAAGTTTTTACAATGAAGGTGGAGATACACTGGAACAGGTTGCCCAGAGACGTGGTGGGTGCTCCATCCCTGGAAATATTCAAGGTCACATTGGACAGGGCTCTGAGCAACCTGATCTAGTTGAAGATGTCCTTGATCATTACCAGGGGTGTTGGATTAGATGATCTTTAAAGGTCCCTTCTAACCCAAGCTATTCTGTGATACTATGATTAGAGATATAGCTAGATTCTCCATCTATTATTTTTTTTTTGCTTTGTGATTAAGAAATCCCGTAAACACAAATGTCCATTCTGTATGGTTTAACTGTGTAGAAACTGAGTTGGGGTGGAATGAGTGATCTCTTCAGGAAAGACATGTAAACTTCAGACTCTTAAATTTCTTGAATGCTTTTATTTCTATTTTTTAAAAATTTATTTTCTTCTGAGCAAGATGACCATCAATTTGGCTTGAAAATTCTCAATAGATCTCTTACTGTATAAGTACAATATAGCTAAGAGGGGTTTGCTTTAGAAGACCTTTACTAGTCTGGTCTTTACACTAGCAAAATCCCATAGTGTCAAATCAGTGCAGCAGACCTGTATAAAATTATGAGTACTGGTTTCATAAACAATCCTACTTGGGCAAGGTCATTAAAGGCAACAGGCTTGAGGCAGTGTGTGCAAATGGTCATGCCTTCTGGCAGAAGCAGAATTGTCTTCTTGTAATAATACTGAAATAGAGAAGCAACATTTTCAGGCTTACATCCATTTATCATAGAATCACAGAATGTTAGGGGCTGGAAGGGACCTCTGGAGATTATCGAGTCCAACCCCCCTGCCAGAGCAGGACCATCTAGTCTAGGGCAGGTCACACAGGAACACCTCCAGATGGGAATTAAAAGTCTCCAGGGTAGTAGACTCCACAACCTCCCTGGGGAGCCATATCCCAGCCATGTTCTCTGCTTTCAAACCCATGTCTCCTGCTGCCTTCAAAGGCAATGAAACAGCCCACTCTCAATGTAGCACCAAATGCTGTTGTAGATGAATAACAATAAATGCACATGATTGCATTGCTGTGTCCACATCTATGTTTTTATTGCTACTCATCTACTTCATGGAATCCTGAGCAAAATGGCTGGATAACAGTTCATGTCTGAATCTTATAGCTTTGACCCATTTTAAGCACACACAGAGCACCTTCTGTCTTAGCAATGGCATGGCTGAAACTTGAGTCAGGGTTGCTTTGTATCTCTGGAGCAGCTCAGAGTGGCTGGAGCATACCAATGAACTCGGCCATCAGTCTGCAAAGATTATTTTCATCATAAACAACAGCGTGCCTGTTATGGGGACTGAAAATCTATCTGCTAAAATAGTTCTGTGCCACTGAATTCTGATTAAACAAATTCTCATCTTCTTTCAGGTATTTCACAACTGCAGCTGTGTGGAAGAACAAGGGCACGGACTTGGCAATTCCTCTGCAGTTTTGGGACAATGCCAAAGAGAAAGCTGTACCAAAGCATTTCCCTATTTTTTAGCATTACAGACTGCATGTGCATTTATTTTAGCCTTAGGAGGCACTCCTACATACATGATTATGTTTAGGTGAAATACTTTACCTTACCTTGACCATCCTGTGTGATGTACTCTAGGTGATCCTGCTCTGGCAGGGGGGTTGGACTAGATGATCTTTCGAGGTCCCTTCCAACCCCTATGATTCTATGATTCTATGATTCCTATTGTAAGGAAAGTCACGCTGCTGAAACTGGGGCCCTGAGTCTTTGCCTGTCCTCTGAAAACCATCCCTCTTCAGAGGCAGAGCAAAATGCATGTCCACCAATTCAATTCCAGTTTAAGGCTGAGTATATACTTGGTGATGAAATAGGTGGGTTTTATGTTCATCCTGAACATTAGTTTTCACTTCTAACGACAGGGATGTTTTAACAGAGCAATGAACTTGAAATAAGGTGCAGTGCTAAGCCATATCCTCTGCTATTCACATTACTCAGGAGAAAAACATCCACCTTTTGTTAAGCCTTGCTGCCTCAGAAAGTCTACTGTATTGAGAAGTCTGGTACTCTCATTTTTTGTCAAGCTGATATAAACAGAACTATGTCAGCAGCAATATCTATTTATTTTTTTTTAAAAAAAAATTATTCCTTCTGTTGCAAAATAGCACTATTTTACACTTGGAAGCAAAGGCAATGTTCTGTGTTTTTCACATGGAAGTTTCTTTCCACTCATGCTTACGGGGGAACTGCAATCTTCAGCAGTCTGTGCACATGACTAGATAACCCTGTTGGCTAAGCTGCTGATTTTTCTGTGATATTTTGAAGTACAGCTGTTTTTGGCTTATGGCCCAGGCTAACTTTGCTGGGCAGTTTTCAGAAAGCCAATGTGTATAATGAGAAGCCTTTCAAGTTAATGCTGAGATGATATACTGCTGTATGAACTCCAGTTCAGGGAACAAGCTGGCCATAGCATGTCTCCCTCCTGCCCCAGTGCCAGCTCAGTACTCCCCTCTGCTTTTTGTCAGTCCTTCCAGTTCATCTGATAGACACAGGCTGTTTCTCCATTGGTAGGAATGAGGTGCTTTTATAGCCAGGTAACTCATATTTGCTGTCTCTCTATAAAATGATAGAGGCAGAAGTGGGTTTTACCTGCATATAGCTAGCAAAAACTGCACACCCTTGTTCCCCCTATTCACTACCGCATAATACAGCCTCCTCTGAAGCAAGGTAGCTTCTTGGAACTTATGGACATCAGCTGGCCACTTTTAGTCAGTTTGCTTTAATTTTCCTGTGCATCCTCTCCCAAAAGTGTTTACAGTCTGTTCTCCTTGGGTTCAAGATCAGTTTCTGTAGATTCTGGCATTGATTTCAATGAGACTTCATCCACTGACGTCAGTGGAAGGAGGTTCTACATCTGGACTTTAACTTTGGTGAATGTTTTCAATTAGGGTTTGAGTGAGCTGTGCTAGGTAAGCCACAGTACTCTTGCAACGGGGCATGTGCAGATGTTCACAGAATGACTATAGCCATGTTATTCTACTGTTCCTCCAAACAATGTACTGTTTTTGTTTCCTTTTTAGATCTGTTTCACCAGACCTGAAATCCTTTGCTGTTGGGATTGAAACTTTAGGTGGTAGAGTACTAGGTAAAACTTCATTTCTTTGTTGGATTCAAGTAGATAGTCAAAGAGGTAGACCAAAGCTAGCCAGGGCAATGCCCTTGTTCCTGATGAGAACAAAAAAAACTTTCCAGTTTTACTTTGTAAGCAGACTATGCATTTCAAAATGTTTAGAAGAGTTTGCTACGTTTCCTTGTAGGTGATTAAATATTCTGATTATCTCTTCAGGCTTTTTTTATCTAGGCAGCAAAGGAATCAAGGAAAGGAAGGAAATGTCATTGTACTTTTGGGGTTTTTTGATTTGCATATGCAACTACTTGAGCTTGACCAGTCTGGATATCCTTAACACCTATGTACTGTGCCTAGTATTTGCTTTCTTGTGCTTATCTAAATAATCATTCAAGTCTTCAGGCATTTAGTCTGCCCTGCCTCTAGCAAACCTTGCCTTATCTTTACTTGTTTGATGATTTTTGAAATCTTCCACATAGAGACAAACTCCACTAGTCATTTAGATCTCTCTCCTAATCTCCGTATTTTAGCTGAATGTTGCAGAAAATCAATCTTCTTCTTTTATGAAATGGTTTTCTTAACAAAACTGCATTATACCTGAAAGAGCTTATTGATATTAAAACATTATGAATGTCTAAAAGGAATTCCTTTAGTACTACAAAAGTAATACACTTTTTACCTAGCTGATTTTGAGCAAGTGCTTAATTTCAGCCCTTTGTACTGAGCTAAGCATTTTTTAACGGCAAACTGCTGTGCAGTACCTGAATAGATACAGTAGTATACATAAATATTAATATGTCATGGCACATAACCCAACAGCAGAGACTGAAAAAAAAAAAAAAAAGGATTGTATTATTTCTTTAAACAGCGTTCTAATAAAAATGCCATTGAAGTAGAATTATTAACATTTCCCTCACTAAATGTAATAATGCTATATTCTTCCATTCTTTCAACTCCCTTTAAGTACTTGCTTAAATATTTTCACAAATCTTGGAATCTCAAAGCTGGAGCTGTATGTTTAGTCCCATTTTTTGCAGCTATAATTCAGAAACCTTGAGGTTCATTTCCTCATTTCTTTACCATGACATTAAACGCTGAGATCTTCATGTCCAAGATCGTGTAATAATTTTCTTCACAGGAGGACTTCCAGCCCCTATATATTTTGGTGCCTTGATAGATCAGACCTGCTTGAAATGGGGGATAAAAAACTGTGGGGCATCTGGGTCTTGCCGGGTGTATGACGTGAAAGCCTTCAGGTAAGCTGACATCTTCAGTAAGGGGTTGGGAATTTGACTTCTGAGGCAGATTTTGGCATCAAGGACCAAGGTGTACTTTGTCCATGTCAGTTGTCAGTAGATTGATTAGGATACTAAAAGCGCCAAAACTTTTTATTTGACTAGGCCTTAGTAGATCAAATAAGCCAAATAATTTTTATTTAATCTGACATATGACATTGCAGTACACTGCCTTACATTACCAGAATTTGCTCCTTTGTTGAAGCCTTAATGCACGGAATAACTCTGTGTTACTTTTGCTTTTTGGGAGACTGAAAAAAACGTGGAGTAAGTGTAGCACTGAAGCTGCTCTTTCTCATCTCTTGTTTCCCCATTTCGTAATGTATAAAACACCTCACAAAATCCCCTTGGAGAGGGGACCCAAATGACTGGTGGTCCATGGAGAACTGCAGCCAGGAGCACCGAGTGCTGCCAGTGAAGGGTGTGGAGAAGGCTGGGGTAACAGGCAAGAAGCACTGGCTGGTGCTCCTCCTCCTGCCCCAGCCCTAAAATACCGCCCGCTGAGCCGGAGCACTCCAGACAGGAGACATTTCTGCTAGGGGTGTAGAAACTGCCCGGAGCAAAATATAATGAGATTGTTTGCTGTCTTATTTCTCAAAACGTGGCTGTGAATAGATGGTTTTGCAAGAGTGCATTTGATATCTTACTTGGTTCTACTTAGAATGGGTTTATTAATATAAACATATTTTGTCATTTTTTTTTTTCCTAGAAATGTTTATCTTGGCCTCATCGCAGGGCTACGAGCAGGATGCTGTCTCTTATACATAGTGCTGTCTATTTTAATAATGAAACGCTTCAAGACAGACGGCAAAGAGAAGACAGATATTAAAAATGTGGAAAGATCAATGAGCAAAGAACCAGCTCCTGCCACCAAAAAAGAAATTCTTCCTGGTGCAAGAATCTCAGAGGAGAGTGAGGAAACTTTTATGTAAAGAAGAAACAAGGTCTTTGCATCACTTAGCCTATGCTTAAGTTTTTCTAAGCACAACAGGAGTCTAATTACTGACTCCAACAGCTAGTTTACATTTTGGGGGTTCAAAAAAAACCCCTTTGAAACACTGACTTTGAATTTGCTTTACCCTATCCTCTTCCTCTCCTCATCTGAAACAATAAGGGGAAAAGGTTTTAAAAATTCTGGGGAACTCTACCATCCTCTTACTCTCAGTCCCTTTCTAGACCTACAGTAGGATTAGCCAAAATTTTTCAAATGTCATAAATTTGATTATGATTGAAAAATTAAGATATCTGCAATAAGCTTTTTTTCCATTTTCCACCAACTTTATTTCAAGTCCTCCATATTTAATCCTACAGCTCTAAATGGCCAACCAAGTTACACTCGCCCAGTTAATCTTATGGTGTTTACTACATAGTTCATGGCCAGAGCTCTTTGTTCCAGACTGGATCCCACAGCCCATGCTCTGGTGAGAGCACCAGGGCCATCAGTGAGCACCCTCTGAACAAGACCTGCATAATGACTCTGGGGTTTGGCTTGACACTCTAAATGATCAAAATGGGATGCAAACAAAAGAAAGTGGTGTATTAATTTTGCAGCACATGTCAGTATTTGGTTTCATAAAATTACTCTGAACTGATGCAATAAAGTGATAGATGTTTAAGTTTTATTTTTTTCTTTATATTTTTATCCTAATGACCACTGCATTTATACCACATTTACAGAGATTTCCTTCCTTGTTTGAGGAAGCTCCAGTAAGTCTTGATATACAGTACTGAAAACCTCAAATTCACAGCTTTCCACAGACAACCCAATCATATGAACATATTTCAAAGAGAAATTTTAATAAAGGATGCTAACAACAGTCATTACTGGGAAAAAAAAGTCTCTGAAAGTTCTTGAAGAGTTGTATTTCTTTGACAGCTCTCATGGCATACCTTAGGAATGGGAGCAAATACCTAGTAAGATCATTACAGATGTTGTCTCCATCATCACAGCCATTTTCCTTTCTTTTCTGAAAGGTCTCTCTGTTCCCTGCAGTCTTGTGCACAAGCCTTAAACTAGGAAACAAACCTTCTTTCCTAATCTTAAATGTCCTTGGAACAGGGAAGAGAGCACCACACTAACATAAAGAAAAACTGCTACCTTTTATCTGAGAAAGTAACAAATCAGAGGGCTGAAGAGTGAAACTTTCCATGTTAAATGGACTTCTGACCTTTCTTCTGCCATCTGCCCCGTGTAAGTGCAAGAACAGGAATGGAAAATGGTTGGTGTGGTACTCACTGAAAGGAAGTTCTTCATCCCCCTCATCCTTGAGGATGGAGCTTTTAGCTTTTTATTGCTTAAAGATGATGACCAGCACATTTAGACGTTGTCTTTTACAGTCATGGGCTCTGATTATAAACTCCCAGCAGATAAGGGGAAGCAGTGTGTGCTGTAATGGAGCAGGAATGAAGGCTTCCTTAGTACAGATGATAGCGACATTGCACCTAGGGCTGGAAATAATGAAGAGAAGTCCAAGTTCCAGAAACCCCAGAAATTTTACACAGAGGAAATCATGGTGTGTCTTTCTCCTCCTGCAAACAGTGTTTTAACATTGAATAAATATAGTGGCAGTTCTAGGAACACTCCTGATCTGCTTTAGACATATAGACTGAGTCAGGTGACTCATGCTAACATAATTTCCCTTTTATTTCTGCTGTTCTGGTGTTTATTTCTGTACATTTTTTACATTGCAGGTTTTCTTGATGAGGTCATCTTTTGCATCTATTGCTTGATTTTTCCAGGAGGTAGTAGGATATTAGTCTTCATAACAGTCCCAAACAGATATTAGCATAAGCACTGCGACAGGGGGTGTTAAATGAGCCTCTGGGTTGGTGTACTCACAACTCCAAGGCTGTATCACTTGCCTAAGTTTTCAACACGGCCTGTTTCTTGTGTGCAAGTCTAAGCACCCTACTGTGAACAGCAGGTAGAAGTTTCTTCAAGGGAATAATCTGTTCTTCAACATGCAACTAGTACAGAATATACAAAAATTGTCAATTGAGATGCATTTTCCAAAAGTTTTTTTTTTTCCTCTTGCCTCTCACAAAAGAGAAGTAATAAGAACATTCTCCCTCTTAGTCCCTCCTGCTCCAAAGGCAAGGTTTCACCAGAGAGGCAGAAATGCCCTTAGGATTCCAGTTTGATTGCCATGCCACATTATTGATTCTAGGATCAAAACTGGTATCTTTGCCTGGTGTAATATCTGTGTCAGCACACACAGAGCTAGTTCTGACACCTCTGAGCTCTGTCACAAGAAGGAAGAAAGAACTGTTGTATTTTAAGGTGATAAGTGAAGTTGTCAACTAGGAAAGGTATTTTGGAGGCAAATTTGCAACTACACCAAGTTGGGCATACTCCTGAATAAAGATGACAAACTAGGTAGTTTAAGCACCATTACAGACAACTTGGTGGACCACAAATCATGGTAATTCCACTGAAACTGATGAAGGAATAGACAAACCAGTGATTTTTCAATCAGACAGTGGAAGGTTTAAGGGCAGGAGCCTTGTGTTTATGCAGCCCTTGTTCGAGGCTATCAAAAAGCCCTTTAATGGCATTATCAAAGTTCTTCTGTCAGCATAACTATGGAAGACAGAGCCATATCCCAAAAGACAGTGCAGCTATTTGGCATTTCTTTACTTTTAGATATAAAATCAAGCAGACATAATGACCTATGACTACTTGTTTTTGTATTTTCCAGTTGTTTATTGAAGAGAAAAAAAAAACTCAACAGCCCTAAACCCAGTTTTCTGTATGCATTAGGATCATGTACCCTAGAAAGACCAAGCCCTCCTATAGGTTTCATGTCCCCATTATCAACATGTCCTGTCTATCCCAGCATAAAAATAACCTAGGAATAGAGTAGTACCTGTTGCAGAATAAACAGAAAATCCTTCAGGCTGTCAAATTAAATTTAAAGCTTTTCAACTATATTACCAATATAGCAGGAAGCTAACATTAGCTTTAGTCTACTAGTTTTTCGCTGTGGTACATACTGTCATTTTGCCTACCTCTGTTTTGGAGCACAGTCCAAGTTCTTTCTAGCTGAAACTGCTAATATAGGTCTGAATTGTATGTTGTTTTCTTCAGTGTTACTTCTGTATCTTACTTTCTAATTAATTAATATTTAGTAATATTAAAATTTAATTATTATTTAGAGCTGCTAAAGCATAACTTAATCACAGTTCAGGTCAGCAAAGAAAAAAAAAAAAAACAATAAAATCCTGCTACAAGTGCACCTGAATTTTTAGGCTGAGCAGGTTCCTTCGTGAGACCCCTCTCTACTAATATTGAAGTAGTCTGTAAAACCAGAGCCTGACTTTTGGAAAGGGTGAATGATTTGTTTGTGTATGGCCCTGGATGTGGAGGGTGGAGAGTGGTGATGGGAAGCACACAAGCATGCTGTATGTGTTCTAAGGTGTTTGTCCATCTCTTTTGACAGGTCTGCATTATGGGCACATTATCTTGTCCCAAGCCCTTGCCCATTGCACCAGTAGTGCCTGACAGGAGATGGCAGCCCTTAGATTAGGTCTGAAACACCTGGTATTTCAGTCTCAGGTTAAGAAAATCAGGACACGGTTTGTCCCTTGTGCAGTCAGAACTCTTTAAGCACCAGACAAAACCTGGGCAGGCATCCACGGTAGAACTAAGTGTAGCACAGTGAAGCTATTGCGTGGGTTTGGACAGGCTGTGGGTTGCATGTGTGGTATATCTGGTCTACTCCTAGACCAGTCAAGGTGTCACTGCATCTATGGCCCCACTTCAGCTCCGGGGACCTTGTCCCACCCCCATGAGAGGGAGCTGCTTGAGGCAGGGGTTGACTTCCACTTGTGCAGGTGGACCAAAAGACTGGAAAGCCCAAGAGGTTGACGTTGATGGTTAAGCAAGAGCTTCCTGTGCAGCTGCCCACCCACACCCCCTGGTAAGAGCGCTCCTGCCTGGCCCACTCGTTGGACACAGTCTGCTTTTTGTGTGTCTCTGGTACATAGCCTAGTGTTTGTGGTGTGGGACTGGAAACAGGAAGTCTGGGATTGACTTCCAATGGGATTGCAGTGCTGGTTTTTTCTCTTATGTATTCTAAAAGTACTGTAATTCCCAGATTTGTGGAGAAAAAAAAAAAACAACAACAAACAAACAAACCCAAACCCAAACCAAAAAAAAGCCAAACCAAAACAACAACAACAAAAAAGTCCTGAGTGATCAAGAGTACCAAGAAACAACAGGCCAGCAGATTTTAGTAGATCACTGGAATAAACTTAAAAGAGAGGCTATACAGAAATTGTTATATGGGAAATACAAGTGAAGACCAAGTATTCTTATGGAATCTTGATATTTTTGTCAGACTAAGACTTATGTGATGCAGGGAAAAAAACCTGAGTATTTCTAAAATAATTATAATAGATCTACATCTTAAACAAGAGACACTCTGAGTCAGTGACTATCATACCTAAGTAATTCTTCTCCTCAGCCATGTTCTGCTATAAGGCATTTATATAAAAACACATAATTTTCTTCTCCAAAATCACCAGGTGAGAAATCATCATAGGTTCATGTATCTCATTAAGACATATTGCTGCGTAAATGAACAAGTGCTCTTCCAACTATCTGCAAAAATAGTAAACTAACTAATCATACCTGAAAGTATATTTATTTTATTATCATCTCATCAGTGGAATACTGATTCTGTGCATTAGCTCATACCTCTAAAATTGGTATTACATTAGATTTCAGACTTGGATGTCTGTGCCACCTCCATAGCTCATATGGTGTTTTCATAGGAGAGGTGTTAATGCAGTTTCAGAAGAAGCCAGAAGGTGTTCTCCAGGAATACCCTGCTTTTAGGTGGCTCAGTATGCCTTCAGCCATGGCTGTTGAGCTTTCCTACAGAGGGTCCATATGCAGCCCTGTGGGAGAGAGCTGCTGCTTGTCTCCTGCAGCTGCTGGTGGCCCTACTCAGGGCATCCCTCAGGATGTGTCTCCCTGGTAACAGAAGTGGGGTTACACAGGTCCGTTGGAGCTGTGAGGTGGCCCTACGTGGAGTGCTGATTCATAATGAGCAGTGGGAGAGCACAGCCCTGCCTCTTCCCTGCATTCTGGGGGCTGCTCCTGCCAGAACAGCAGCCTCCCTCCCACAGCTGTGTCATGGCTTGAGTTGGTTGTAGCTGCATGACATTTTAGAGCACAGCTTCAGGGTGAGCTGGCCCCTCCTCTGCTGGAGTTTCCTTCCCCAGAAAGCCAGACATCCCTGGTCTCTCCTTAGACCAGTGCAAGGGCAAGTATATGTCAGCAATGTATATAATCATAGAGTTTGTGCTCGAGTCCTGACTTAACCTAACAAGAGCAATGAAACCTCAAATATTAGTCCACTGCTAATAACAGATTATAGTATAATGATGATGTGACCTTACTGGAAATATCTAAGAGATCCTGACAGTTTTCCTGTTTTGATTGTTTGAAATGTTTTTAAGAACTGCAGGCTCATGGGTGAGAAAATCATCTCCTAAACATAACAGATAGGTAGATGTCTACACAGAATTTTATTTTTCAGAGCTAGCAGAAGGTATGAATCATACAAGACTACCATAGCCAATTATAATTTTATATAGTTGTAGAATGGCTCATTGGGATACTTTGTTTGGAAACAGGGACACACCAGCACTTGAATAAAATTGCAGGTGAAGGGAAGAATTGATTAAATATGGCTTCAGAAGACAGTGGATAAGTTTTCTATCAATGCTTAAAAGTTGATCTGTGTATTCAAAAGATGATACTGAGTTTATCTGGGTGCCTCATCTTATGTAACATCGGTAACAATTTGGAGTTTAAAAGCATTACTACTCAGTGTTCTCAAAAATCTAGTACTGGGCTCACTGAAGAAGGCCTTTCTTAAAGAGGATAATCAAGGCACCTCATAAACTTTTGAATTTGTAATCTTTAGGAATTTTTAAAGAGCCAGAACATAAACAGGTTCAACCCCACTGAAGATAATGGATGTTTACCACTCCCTGGTATGAAATTTTTATGAAAAAAAAGAGTTTTACACTGCAGTCAAAGGTATGTTTGCAACTGAGTGAATTTAAGCTACTGAATCCAGCTGCCACCTGTTACAGTGATAAAGAAAACACCTTTTCAAGGCCCTTACAAATCCACTACTGCTTCTGGGAAAGTGTTTGAGCTGAAAGCCAAAAACCTGTGCTGAAAGCTGGAAGACAAAGGCATGTTCATAATTACTCTGATTCAAAGCTAAATGAATTAAAGGTGAACTTCCAAGGGCAGAGATGTTATCTCCAGGCAAAAGTTACTCTTGGGTGAAGAAACGAAAGGGTGGAGACTACTGATAAAATCATGTTTCCAAAGCACTTATAAGCTACAATATCTTCGCCAGACACGGAAAGCTGATTCAGAAGGAGGGAGCAACTCAATAAGTATTAACAAAGAACATAACACTCTAGGTTTTGAGGCTGTATCTTTTTAGAATGGGAAATATCTCCTGAAGTATTTCCTTTCTTGCAAGTTTATTGTGATTCAGGTTGTTCAAATGGAAGTTTTCAAAGCACTTACATGGTCCTGTTTTATTATTGAATGAGTTAAGTTTTTTGGAGCTTGACAGTATGAAGACAGTATAAAGTTTTTGAGATGACAGTATAAAGTAATCTGATAAACACAATTTTGACTTAGAAGTTAAGCTTACAAGTGCTTCAGGAAACGTTATTTTATTTATGATTCCCAAGCTTGCATTTCTTGACCAAAGAAATAAGACTGTAACAGAGCAAGGAAGTGCATGCAGACATCCCAAATGTCAAGGTAATCTGTTCAACTTCAATGGATCAAAAAATGGCTAATTTGAGTTCCTGCAATGGTAACAGATCCCCTAATGAAATTATGGACGATGAAGAACACTCCTCCTCATGTCAGACCATTCAGATGTTTATGTTTAACATTGTGACAGTGTATTTTACCCCTCATCAACAGGAGGACCCTTATTTCTGGTTACCTGCTTTGGTGATAACATTGCATCCGGGTATCATGATTGCATCTGGGTGTAACAATCCCACCCTGGTAAGCTGGATTCAGGGGAAATACATAACAACACCACAGTCGTGGGCTAGCCTGAACAATACGTTCAGGTGTAAGAACAACAGGAAAATATGACAAGTCAATCATCCTACCCCCATCCATAGTAGGCAGCCCAAGAGCCCTTTGAGCTCTCCTGCATGGCAGTTGGCTGCACTCCAGGATCTCCCCTTGAGCAAGGACACCTGTTGAGGGTATTCCCCGGGGCTGAGAGATTCCTTGCCACAACTGATCATTGGTAAGTTTTATGTATATAAATATCTATATATATACACACACACATAGCATGCTTAAACCTTGGATCCTTGATAAGGATGTATACAGTCTTAATTGAACCCATAATCTCCCTTTTAGCTTGTCCTCTGTGTAGTAAATAATCAGGTGTACCTCACCATCAAATTCTTTTTCCTTTAAGTCACATTTACTGTTTCAAACTTTGCTGAAACACTGTCTTGTATCAATAAATATATTGTTACTTCCCTCTTTGTGTGAAGTGCAGAACTCCATTTCCCACAACAAACATAACGCTTCTTTCCAGCTCAGTCTTCCTCCATTCTCCTCTGACTACACAGTGTGCGGGGAGCTTAATCTAAGATCTGAAGATAATGGAAACTATAGTGGAAATACCATGACTTCCATTTGTTTCTGTAGACCCCAGAAGACACCATCTAAAAGAAAAACTGAAGATCCAGACGGGAACAAAAATAGTTAATGCTGGTCATTGAGCTCTCGCTGCAGAAGGTAATTTGCAGCAGCTTGGAAAGAGATGATTTCAAGTAGGAAAGTAACTTCTTGACATGATTTCCTTCTTCAACTTGAAATTGCACAGTGCAGGGATTCACTCCTGTGTCAATACAAACAATCCTAGCCCTGCATGCAGTCCCCACCCAGGTTGCCTTTTTGCATCAGCTGAGCTGTATTATTTGTAGATTGTCTTTGTTAATGCCGGGATGTTGGACTGGACAATTTAGTCTGGTTACTGTTATTAATACTGTTCCCTATATTCCCATAGCTTTTCTCTTTCCCCTCTTAATTCAGCTTTCAAATCAACACTTCAGGGCCGGTGTATTGGAAAGCCTTCCCTCTCTACATTGTATTATGATAACAATTTTTACCAAATCTGCTGCTTTAGAAGATAAAATAATTTAAGTAGTACATTGATTTGATATATCTTTATTCTGACTTTGAATGTTTATCCCTCCCTCCTTCCCTAAGTACCTGCTGCTAATGCAGTTTTGTTCTGCAGCTTTACATTTGTTGAAACCTGCAGTCCCCCTGAAGCTTTTCAGGACCAACAGGAGTCTATTTGTTCAGTGCATTGTCTGCTGTTGCTTGCCAATGAATATTGATACTGGCATTTATTGTGAGTTCAATTTGACTGCAAGCCAATAAAGTGCATCCCTTGTTGAGTAGCAGCACTAGTACAGAGATAATGCCAGTTCACCCAATGACATCTCTTCTACACCTTAAGGATGACCTTAAGAACTAGCTGTTGAATTTCTTATAGCCCTGGAGGGTTTGTGGGACAGGGATGGAATAAGGGCAGTTGTGAAAGCTGGATGGCAAAAGCACTCCTTAACTTCCATAATGCTTCTTCTCAACAAGAAAGCTTTTCAAAGCATTCCTAAAGCCAATGAAAACAACAAACAACTTTATATCCCATGTATTAAAATGAGGATTAAAAAAAGACTAGTGGGCTGAAATTAGTGATGATTCAGAAATGAGTCAGCTATTGAACTTTCCTTCAAAATCTGTTTTCAAGAAGAAGAAAAAAAAGAATAGTATGAATAATTGGAAACTAAGAAGCTTTTTAAAGTAAATACTTGCACGTACTTAATGTGTGTGGAAGTAAGGAATTCCAGCATGGAAGAGAAGGTGCATTAAGAAAAGTAACTAGTGCTATTACTGACCACTAGCAAGTATCTTTTAATAATAATGTGTGACTGGTAAGATTCCAGATGAATGTAGCAAACAATTTGACATTCACCTCTTGAAAAACTTGAGAAACCTGATAGCATATGAGATTTTTACCCCTGAAGTGAGTAGAACACATCAGTGGTCCACCCCTGATGAGGTCTGTGACCCTAATCCAACAGGACACTCAGGGTGGGCTTGCACAGTCCTGTATAGTGTCCCTTGTGTTTTCACATTACTTCAGAATGTTTCACACTGGTACATGAAATTAATGGTATTTTTAAAATGTCAATAATTTTATCAGAAAAGAAAAACTGTATGTTTAAAACTAAAGCCACCATCTAATGTTATGCTGTGCTGGAAAAAGCACATGACAGAAGGTGTGCAAACGATTCCATTTTATAAAATCAAAAATTTAAAAAAGAGCTAATATTTAACACTGTTTCAGGTGAAACTGAATTAACTTCACTAATGAGCCCACTTGCCAGCTTGGACAGATAAGTGACATTACTCACAGTGGATGGATTTGCACCAAAATAAAACTGACAGGTTAAATTTTATCTTTGTGTTCTGTATCTGTGATATATTTTATTACTTGTAGAGCCTGCTCCAGGACAAAGCTTTGGCAACATCCATGGGGTAGTATATATCACCTAAAAGCTGAGTGAAACTTTCTCATGCGTTGCCTTGATTCAGACATAAAGCTCAGGGCACCACACACAGCCTTGGAAAATCACTTCTATGTGTTTCAGCTTTGTCTTGAAATGGAAACACTCACCTGTCAGCACCTTAAGCAAAGCACATTTAGCTCCTGGGGTATTTCTACACTGATGCTGGACATCAGGTACTTTTAAGTGGGAAAGATTCAATGTAGTTACTTTCCTGTGCACCAATGGAAAAGAAAAAACTACTTCCTTGGCCAGCTTCAGGCCCAGAAAATAACGAGATAGGAAAAGGGTTTTCTTCTTTTTGTGTTCTTCTTCTACTTAGGGTACAGCACTGAACACAGTAAATTTACCTTGCAGTTCATGTCAGCTTTACTGTTTTAGTTAGGAGGGAACTTCTTTGAACTTTCTTGAATTTGAATCCAATCTTGATTTGTTCTTGCTCTCCCCAAGTCCATCACACTTGCAGCTTGTCTCTTTCTTTGTTTTGCATCCATTCTATGCTGAAAGAACATGATTTATATTTTTCCTTCCTTTTCATGCTGTTAAAGGAAGCTCAGAGCTTAATGTTTGCAAGAAACTTAGGCTGCTGGTAAGCTCTCATTCTGGAAACACAGGAAGGAGTCTGTTGGACAGTTACCTGTACTGCTGCTGAGGCCACCCCTGCAGGGGTCTCACCTGGCTTGGGCCAAATCAGCAGAATGAAGGGTCAGGGTGAGGCACTTTACATGTTAAAGAGAAAAGCCTTTTTCTCACAGTTTGCCAAGAAACTCCACCTACCCAGGAAAAAACAAATTTAAAAGCACACAAAGAAAACCCAGGCTCTCTCCCAGACTGCTGTAACAGTTTTGAGATTGTAAACTATGCCTCTCTGCGTTTAGAAGCATTGCCTCTAATGTTCAAAACTTCAGTACATAAAGTACATACACATATCTGAATAAAATCATCCTGCCTTTCCAAAGAGTTAAGCAAAGGGAGCTATGGGTATATTTATAGTGGTGGATAGAAGAGTAGATGTAGGCATCTAATTTTACTTACTCAATGACTAAAAATTGTGGCTACAGTAAGAGATTACTGCCAAAACACATTTATTGCACATCTCTCCAGCAAGTAATTGTTCTCCTCTCAAAAACAATGAAAGAAGCAAGCTTGCCTCCCAGAACTGTAAAGATGCTCAAAATTATCGCTCTGGTTTTCTTCAGTTCTCTCCTGAACATGCTTAGTGGCATTGAGCATTATTTCTGGCTGATTTCCTGCTTGGCAATACATATCTTGCCCCAACTGAAATGCATGGATCTTGCAGCAGATGTTGCCAGTTTGTGCACGTGTGTGTGTGTGCACTAGTGTGTACAGTGCTTCTTGTGCAGCAAGGGCTCTCAGGACACAACAGTAGCACAAACAAACACAGACTTGCACTATGAGATAAAATAATTTGTCCTCTTTGCTCTGCTTCCACTATAGATCCATGACCTGCACTGACAGCTTTTTAATGACAGAGGGAAGAACACAAATTTTCCAATGCTGGCAACAAATCAGTGTTGTGCTCTTGCTCTCTCTCTCGAAGGTGCTGAGCTGCTCTGGCACCCAAAGGCAGCAAAGCACATTGACTGTGGCTGGAAGATTTTTTCCACAAGAAAGGGGAACACCCCCTGCCCTTGTGTCAGCCTCCCTGTCTGTTCTCAATGAGGCCAGTTTACTGATACCTCCTTGACCTCATGAGCCAGGAGGAACACCTTCCTAAATTTGCTGCAGGCCATAACATTGTCTTCTGGCATTGTTGATTCCTTGTGCATGATCCTTACAATCTGTCACCTGCTCTCATTTTCAGTTAAAACTGATATATTTTGTTATATAAAGTACGTTTTCAAAGGTTACAGGTTTTGGATTAAAAATGTCACACCCAACCCCCCAGCTTTGAAGTCACCATAGGAAATTATATATGAACTGAGACGTGTTAATAAAGTAACATCTGGACAAAGTAGCTAAAAGACAAGCAGAACTAGACAGTTGCAATTACTTTCCCTGCCAAAACTCACTCCTGACTTCAGTACTTAGCAAGGTGGTTCTTTCCTTTAAGTCCCAGAGCTCTTTCATACGGCTGTATCTGGATATGTCAAAACATCTTCAAATGCAATTGTAAAACAAGACCAAGCAAAGAGTCATATCTGTTTTGGTAGATGGGGAATCTCTGCCTCCAGTAAATATCACTTCATCTGGGAATAAAAGTCCCGTTCTTCTCCCTTCAGCTGCTGCTATGTGACTGTCATGACAGACAACACCTATTTCAGCACAACTCAGTGTTTTGCTCTCACATGTCTGTGAACCATATCCCACTGAGCCCTGAGCATCTCTTTTAATGTATGAACCAGAAAATTCCATCCCTGTTGTAAAATGCTACACAGGTACACATCTTTTATTTAAAGCAACAACAGCTATCACACAAATATGATGAACACAAACCAACAAATACACAAAAGCAACTTTGAATACATGAGCTAAAGGCTTAAAATGAGAAAGTTTTACAGTGCGTGAAAACACAGATGAGAGTTTTGCCTGCCTAATGATGAACTTCTCCCAAACCAAAAAAGACCATGTAGAGTATTTGCAGTAGTCATAGGGACAATGTTGTTGTTTGAGTGTCCTCTGCTGGGCATTACTTGGCATAACAATAAAACCACCAGCAAATGCTGGATGGATTTTGATCAGAAAACATCACTACAAAATTCAGAATATTTCTTATTTCATAGTATCTTAACTAAAAAACAAAACAAAACAAAACCAAAAAAAAACCCCAACAACACTTTTTAAATAAAATGTCATAACACTGAGATCTTTGAAAACAGTTACTTCTTTTATGACAACCTTTTTGTAGTTTTAAGTAGGGATAAAATTTTCAGCAAAGCTAAGGTAAAATGTTCCTTGAAAAAATACTGCTTTTGTCAATTTTGTGATGGAAAATTGATGCAACGATTCTTTTAGATAAGGTGAAAATATTTTGCTTAAAGGTTTTGGTTTTACTGTGAATTCTGATTGAATTTGCTGAAATCAAAGCTGATGTTAGTCTTGAGCTTGCCATTCCCATGGCATTCGTCTGCATGGATCTGTGCACAGGATCAGCATCACGTTTTGTGGGCCTCTGGCATATGGCTGTTCTGCCAGCAGTCATCTCTGACCCCTTTAAAAAATTTCAAACTGACTCTCTCAGAAATGCCTATGGAGGTTTTCCTCTATCTGTTCAGAATTTAGTTCAGTTCATACAACTTATTCTGTCTGTTATTGGTAACCAGTTACACATCAGAAACTTTTATGCTTGCATGTTAGTTTTTCTTCTTGTTGATCACAAGTTTGCTAATAATTTTCTGAACAGATTTATTACTTATTATTTTGTTATTTGTAACATTGTGAAAGTTTTTTCTAAAAGAAGCTGTCCAGATCCATGTGACTCTGGTCTAAATGACTTTCTAAATACACGATTCATTCTCTGCATCAGAAGAACCTGGCAACTGTTCTTTAGCCTTGCAATTATCTTCTTTATTCATAGGAACATCTTCTCTTCCACCATTCTCTATAGGCCTAGAGTTCTTATTTTGAAAGTTTTTCTTTACCAACATATAAAAAAAGATTGCAATCAAGTAGGAAGGACATCTTAACACGGCTGGTAAACCAAGGTAGACATACCTGTGGGATGGAGCATAGAATACAGTGCCACACATTGGAATTTTCAAAGACACTGAAGAAAATCACTTAATGGTTTTTAAGGATTTCATATATACCAAAATAAAGCTTAGAGGAATAAAACTGAAACTCATTCTTTGTGAATGGTACCACAAACTAGACATTTTTGCTTGCAAAACCTCCTGTTAAAGAATGAATAATATTCTTTATTATTAATAAAGGAGGTTAAAGATGATGGGATTTGCAAAGTGAAGATCCCATCATCTTCCTTTTGTTCCTGAAGATTTATGGGTCACTTTAAGGCCGTAGACTTTTTAGGGCTAGAAATATATGAAGATTGCCAGAGCAGGCTATTGTATGTAAAAATAAAAAATACATCAGAAGGGACCAGAAGAAGAAAACCCCAAGGAGTTTGGGTGAAACTTAGAAAAACCTCTGGAATACTCCTCCTGGAGACAAAAAGCATTTGTGTTTAGACAACTGGTCGGTATGATTGTCTTTCATTTATTTTTTTCCCAAATCTGGTCAATACATAAAATGAATGTTCTTGCCAGTAAGAAGAAGCTACCTGCAAATAAGTTAAATCTGGGTAGCTTTCCTCTTGATGGTAAATCATACAATAATAGGTCTTTTAAATTGGCACAAAGGATATTAAAAATACATGATTCATCCCAGAAACGTCTGTCATTGATATGAAATTATTTCTGCACAACAAGAGAAACTGATTAAATACCTAAGAGTTTAAGATTTGATCTTAAGATTTCTCAGTTTCAGGAGAAATGAAACTCAAACTTGATCTAATTCAAGTGCAGAATGAGTATCTGAACATAATTTTTGCTCAATGGCCTCACATACTACAGTATAACAGAAGAAAGTGGTGTGTCTATCTGTAGAAAGGAACTGCATGACACTTTTTGTGCCTTATTGTGCCCCACCTGAATGCATTGGAGTCATATATCCTGCAAGCCCCTCGCTGCCCACAGCTTGTGCTGCCCCATTTCAAGCACGTCCTGTCGATCAGTGCACCGAAATAAACTGGTGCTGGAATCCCAGCTGCAAGGAAACAAGCAGAAATATCACAAGGTACCACAGGAAAAGACATCCTTTCAGAAATCAGCTTTGTATTTTTTTTAGTGGCAAGTTACATGCTGCAATAGTGGCAATAGGTGGATTGGAGTGTGGGAAGTTCTTCCTTTCTTTTATCAGAGTAACTGTAAGCTGGAACACCCTCCCTGTGCCATGGGGATCATCAGCCCTCAGGAAATGTGGTCTGAGGGGTTTGGACAGGCTTGTAGTCATGTGCACTCACTTCTCAAGCAGCTGAGCTACTGCCAGGGAGAGCTGGTCTGGCTCTGCCTTTGGAGCACTGACATGATATATAATTCCTTCTTATACACATAGCCTAAATTATCCACACTGGCTTCATCTCCATCTGATAGTCCCTTATGCTTGAAGGGACAGCATCATGTGCAGATGATTAGAGGAACTGAATATGCTTTTCAAAAAGCATCTATGAGGGTAGAGCAAAGTAATTCCTTAGCTGACCAGACATGAGCTTATGCTTTCCTGCAAAACATGGCAGCCATGCGACAAAATCCCAGCCTTGAAGAAGTAAAGATGAGTATTAACTTCAGAGGAATCCAGGTTTCAACTTCTACAGGACCGTATTTCATGTCAGCTTTGTTCCTATAGGAGCACCCTGCATTTTTATAGAGGAAAAAATTTATCTTGCAAAAGCAACTATTATCTCAGCCTGTTCTGCCATAGGGCTCTTGTGAGAGTCTGAACTCAGTAAACTGTCTAAAAAAGCCTGTGTGTTATGATCACCAGTGCTGTTGTAAGGGTATGATGGGATAAATGCTTATTTGGGATGTTCCTCAGAGAAGGAAGATGGGAGCACGTTAGATTTATCTCCAAGTCACTGCAGAGAAATGCCAGCTTGTTTGAATTAGTGACGGCTGCTCTACCCCTTCTTGAAATGAAAGGAGCATGCTAGCTCAGTGTGCTGAAGCAGAAACAGAGAAAGGAGGCAGTTCTCTTTTCACAATGCTTTTCTTTGTTACCTATAGCCAAAACTGATCCAAGAATCCTATTGGCATCACTCGTCCTGAGAGCTCAGGGAGAAATTCTGCCCCTCTGTAGAGCAGATGAGGACAAAGTCTGTGTACACCTTCCTATCATCTCAAAATGTCCCATCATGACTCTAGGTAGAGACTACAGCCCTAACCTAGCTCTAAGTGTAGACATTTTTAAGTGGTTGTGAATTTTTTAGGCTTCATAGCAAACCCCTATGGCTTGTCTCTTCACACAGCTCTCTCTGCATGTGAAATGCAGGTATTCCTGTTCCTTTGACAGTGAGAACAAAAGGAAACAGAGAGTTTTCTTGTCTGCCTAGGCATCTTAATCAACCATCTCATTAGCAATTCTCAAATTAAAAAAAAGGAAAAACAAAGAACATTGCAGCATGCTTAAAAGGAATTGAAATCTGAGTTGCCGTGTATAAGGAAAGCAAAGTTTCAACGTGGTGAAACACTCTGCTGAGCAGAGTTGTATTAGTGTTACATGAAGTCCTACTACAGCACGTGTTCTTTATTTTATTTGCAGCATTGTGTCTCAGTGAGACGTTGGTTGAATCATAAGTTTGAAACCTTATAGTGTTATTTAGAAATTCAAGATAATACTTTGATTTTGATTAGAAACTCTTCCCATTTTGGAACACGTGGCTCCCAAATTGCAGTATCAATTAATCAGCAGGTCAAAGATTTTCTGAATTGTGTTAGCTTGTTTCCCACTGAACTCTTGACTGAATGTTGGACTTTTGTGAAAGGAATGGGATCGTCAGGAATAACCCAGGATCTAACACCTGTTTCAAGGATGCATCTGGTTTACAAATGGTGGTTGCATTGCTGTAATTTAAAGCCATATGAGCAAGCTTAGCAGTTAGGGTTTCTCTTACCTAGGACTCTCACAATGAGTGTGTATAGACCAACTGCAAGAGATTTCAACTGTGGTTGAACACATCTGAAAGAAAGAGGGGTAAGTATGAGGTATTTGCCTATCTAGTGTTGAGTTTAGTGGCATCTTCCTATTCCCAAATTACATTCCCCTGTCAATGCTACATCTTGACCTACATAAAGCTCTCTGGCAATGTGCCCGTCTGTTTCATGGGAAACCACATGCCAAGCATCAGAAATGGGCACCGATCTTGCATCCATTTAATATCCAGCCTCTGCCTTCTCCTTACAAATATTAATGTGGTCAATTCTCAGAAAGGCGTCTCAGAGAGATGAGGAAGGGAGGGGAGTTTGCCTTCTGTTTTCCATGCTCAGTTAGGATGACATAATGCCCTTAGGACTACCATTACATTTGCCACAAATGCGTTTTTCTACTGAGTGACCTTTCTCTTCAGGCTACTGAAACAGAAGTGCTAATTTATATTCCAAATCACACCCTGGTATGGCTGCAGCTGTGCACCTCAACAGACACCAGCATAGGTGCATTAGCCTGAGCCTTCAAAGGTCCTGGATTTCCAGACAGGAACAGGGCAACCCCACATCCAGAAATCCTGCCAAATGCATCGTGTTTTCAAAATCAATACAGTTAGAATTTCCAAGCAGAGAAAGACCCTTCTTTTCCAAGCAGCAAAAGTTCCCTAAAACCTGGGTGTATGGCAGACATAAGAGAAACCTTTCTCCTGTAGTTGGAAGCAACACACTAGAGCTGGCTCGCAGTCAGCAGCAAAGTAAGGTTTGATGCACATGGCTACAAATAAATGGAAATGACAAAAGTCATTAAAGAAAACATGCTGTCCTGCAAGAGAGTCTTTTTTCCCCACGGGCAAGAGAGAAACCTAAACATAGCTTTGATCTCCTCTTTGGAAAGCCTCAGCCTTTGGCACACAGTCAGTTTTACTTACCTAAACATAATCATGTATCCTGGGATACCTCCCAATGCGTAAAATAAGCCACTTACGACTTGTATCACTGTATAATAAATAAACTTCATTGAACAGTCTTCACTCCTTGGACATTGCCCCAAGGTGGCAGAGTTATTTCCTGTCCATGCACTGGCTTCAAGACAGCTGCAGTTATGAAAGACCTGGAATACAAAAAGCAGATTTGGTAGGACATTGCTCATGCAATGGGGAATCCTGCCTTCAGAAACAGGCAGAGCATGAAACCTTTCTAAGTATCCTGTTCCTATCTTATTTGCCTTTCTTGAGGCAGCAGCTTCTTCATTTCTTTCTTACAAGCAGTGCTCAGAGTTGGAAGGGATGTTCCATGCCAGCATGTTTTTGCCAGTGGATATAGAAACCCTCTTCGGAAGATGTTTGAAGTACCTGCAGGACCTGGAGTATCTGTTGGAGGCTGGCCTCAGCTTCTGTGTCCCTGGAGGGCAGCTGAAGTGGAAAAGCAAGGCTGAAGGAGCTGCGCCCTTTGCTGCTAAGTGATACTATCTGCTAGCTGATGTATCTCTGTGAAGAGCACCTGGATCACAGGTCCCTCTCTGCTAATGCTGATCCACCACAGCTGCCTCACATCTGTAAGCAGCAGCTCCCTGTCAGGACACAGTTCATGCAGAGCCCCGAGATGAGCTGTAAGTGTACTGATAGCCTAGGAACAGTTGCTTTTAACCAGGGCTTCATGCTGAGGTAAGGGGAACGGTGAGCCACAATCCTTAACCTCTGCAGAGACAGACTTGTATGGGGGAGGCAGTAGTCCCACTGACACAGGTGCTGCTGAGCTCTTCTTCCCTGCCTTTCACCTTAAGATTTTAAGCAGAGGATGTCTTTTGGAGAAAACGACTGCAAAGTGAAGAGAGAAACCAGCCACAAAGTAAAATCTGATGGTGGGAAAACTGTCTGAGTGCCAGATCATGTGTTTTCTGGAGTGTGGCATCAGAAAACATGGGAATGACACAGTCCAATGATGGCTTCTACCCATGGACTGGAGCTCCCTCTCTGGGACTTTGTGTATTATCCTCAGCAGTCTGTGCTAAGCAGAAATCAGTCAGCTAGAAAAATAGGCAGTATCCTGCCACTCCAGAGTCTCACACAAGAGACAAGCTGCCTCCCCTCAAACCATTCTTCATACTTACATATTAATGATCAGTATCAGAGAAGATACTACACTGTCTTAGTGTACTTCAGCTGTTGGCTAAAACCTCACGGCAGTCGTATGAGCTTCATGAAAGACAAGCTATGGACAACCTTCAGGCAACTGTAACCACTTTGGTTTGTTTGTTTCCCCATTTTATGCTCAATCTACAAAAGGTGAGACTTAATATCTACAACAAGGAGCTAAAGCTTTTTGCTGAAGGTGCATTAACAGGGAAATCTCTGTCTTCTGTGCTGTTTGTAGCCAGAAATCATACATACTTTATTGGCTTCCAGCAACTTGGGTTTTCCTTAAATGAATTCTGCTCCTAAATCCCTGGTGCTACATGGAAAATAAGCCAGTAGAAAACCTCAGAAACTGAAGCAGGGTCTTACTGTGTTCTTTCCATGTCCCACCGAAGTCGTGCATCCCGCTAGACACGCTGAGACGTATGTGAGTCCATTGTCTCCACATACAGGCTCCCACGCATTGGAGGCACATTTGCAGTCAGAGTTGCACTCAGAAAATATGGCATTTTCATGGTATGGAATGGGTTTGCTTGGGAGTTAAGTTCAGAGAGGTGTAAGAAAATTTTAACTCAGTGCTGAGGTCATTGTAGTCCCTTCTGCATGACAGTGTTGATGTCCTCAAACCTACCTCATATGCCCAGACCATGTTTTCGTAGCTGAGTCTCTACATTACTGATCTGTTTGTTTGAGATTCCATCCTACTTGCAGTGATATTAAAGGGACTACTAGATTATAAAGAATTTAAAACCAAATAAAAGTGTTGCTGCTGATTTTAGCTGACAGGTATAGACAGAAGAGAAAAAGGAAAAGCTGAAAGCCTTTGAGAGGCCAGCTAGACTACTCCCTAATTGAATGCACAGCTAGCAACAGTTAACAGTCTTTATCAAGCACATCTTTAGCTGTTGGTAAAAATGTACCAATGATAGAAACTAGATTTCCTGTCTCAGTAGTAAAAATACACCTTTCTTAAAGCCTAGCCTAAGTCTTCCTAGGGGATATAGAGAATGGAGTGTTCCCCTTTACAGGGCCACACTAGCCACGAGGAGCTCTGAGGAGGCTGAACATGAGGCAGTGACAACCCCTGTATTAGTGTGTTTCTGGGCCTCTTGGACAGCCAAGTCCTAGCATGCATCCCCTGTACTGGTATCTTCACCCACTCCAAGAAAAAATATCAACCTGTAGCTTTTAAATCCTGGTTCTCTCCTGAGAGGAGAGAAGATCTTCAGGAGGCATAAAAGCTTCATTTTGGTTTACAGAAGGCTGAGTCTAGCATGTTGCAGCCTTTCCATATGCTACCAATGCTCTCTGTTATATATGCTTCACCTTTTTACTGAACACATTGTGATAGAAACTGCTTCTGGTGTAGAGGTAGCGCTGTGTGAAACAGCAATACCACCCCACACCCAGACAAGCAACTTACATCAATAATGATGCAATTTTGCTAATGTATTTCTAATTAATCTTTAACCAGTGTCCTATTTTGGCAGGCTGACACTCTACTGGCCAACAAAACAATCAAAATGACACGTTTTCTCCTGAGCGTTGCAAAAGCATGTTCCTCTTTTAGCCTTGATGTCATAGTACATTTTTTTGAACTATGAGAGAAAAACATACTCTTCTTTATTATATACTCACCCTTCATAGGACACTGTCATTCCTG
>NW_008583712.1:8698-39001 GCF_000691845.1 Merops nubicus | reverse complement strand
CTGCTCCCACATGAGTTTCACAGCCAACAAAAAAGTGCAAGAGAGTGATAATATAGGCCAAAAATGACATGGAAAATGCAAACTTGGTTGCTCCAATGATGTCCATTTTGTACTTTTTCATTATGAGCCCTCCTAGGAAAATCCCAATGCCTATAGGAGGTAAGGATGTCAATCCTGAAAGAGATTATAGAAAGGGGACGTTTCAATAAAAGAGTCACAATGGGCTGAAGAGCCAAAGTCTGTCCTCAGGTTGCTGTTTTATGTTCTATTCTGACGACTCCAGGTGGCTTGTGCTCTGCCTAACCCCCGGGCTGCACATGCTGTTTTTGAAGTGCCCAACCCTCGAATCCCACCACCACTGCAAGGCAATTGTCAGATGTTGCAGCAAGTAAAACTCCCACACCACATTTGTTGCATATTTGGGGTGACTTTGATAATAAAACTATAATAGAAAATAATATGCCCTTCATAATATAGTATAGTATGATATAATTAATGTAATATAATGTAATAATTTATTTTGCTCCCATAGGCACTAAAACTGTAGTTTGTATGCTGCCTTTATGCAATTCAAGTTCAGGAGAGACCACCATTTACATCAGCCTGTCTTGCAAGGAATTCAGTCCCAGAAAAACCACACCAGAACTCTCCTCACGCACTGCTTGTAGCATAAGCACCCATTGCATGCAACTCACCTATTAGAAAGTTAGATTTAGATGTAGATTGTCCATATTGCTGCTCCATGTACTTTGGTTTGTAAGTCAAGAAACCAATAAAGCTATTGAACTGTAACAGTGAGCAACACAAAAGTGTAAAGTACATTCGATTACTCAATACTTTTTTCAGGGAGGTAAAGAAATCTGAAAGAAAGGGATATATGAGTTGGCTTTGAAAGATGCATGGCATAACTACTGGTAAGTAATCTGAAAAACTTATGGCAAAATTCTTCTCTCAGCTGTCCAAGTGCAAGTTGTATTGATCTTCATTTGCATGCAAGTATCTGAAAGCAAAATTAGGTTCTTGAAAGATGTCAGAGGTTGAGATACAGGAAGAGAATCCTAAAAGAAGACAGAAGCATGGGTTAAGGCCTGGGTGCCTTAGTGAGATCTGCACATAAAAATGGAAGAGCTCCACACAGCAAAGACTTATTTCAGCTTACATTAATATTATCATGGGTTCAAGGCCATGGGAGAGCGGCCTTTGTGAAGATCCTCAATGTCTTCCACTGGGATCTGAGCAAAGACAGCACAATTTGACTAATGATGCTCTTTCCACCACTTTTTCACCCCGTTCTTAGCCTATGGGCTGCAGAATCAGAGCTGATGTTCAGCTCTGTTATATTTTACACAAGCAGCAATGTGTCCATGAGCTGTATGATGATCATTTTAGTAATTTGGCTTTCTATATTGTAAGAGGAGCCTTCTAATATTTTATTTAGATCCTGATACAAAAGTAATTTTTCCACTGTCAAATTTCTTCAAGCACAAAACTTTAGAGGCAGGTGCCACTGAGGCGAGGATGCATTGCAAGTGGTGCATGCAGAACTTCAGTCTTGAATAACCTCTTTGACTTCTAATAATCTTTACTGGACCCCTCATCTCCTGAGGGTAGCTAGATGGTTTAGACTGAAGTGCAGGGGAGGCAAAATATTTTGCAGAACTATTACATTCCCGCTATACATTGTACCAATTGCTTTTCACATTTATACAACATGCAAAACACACACTTGCCTTTCAGTATTACTGACCACTTCCTCGGCTTAGGTTTTGCAGGAGTGAGCTTCTTCCCTGTGGTGCCCATGTTTTCCAAGAGACCATACAGAGTTTTGTCTTTATTGGTGTTCTCTGGCTTTTCGAGACTCTTTGGCAGGAAGCAAAATGGAATTGCAGCTAGGAAATTGGCTACTCCACCTATTAAAAAACCAAGCCACCATGCACCCACCCAGCGGGAGTCCTGTGGGGTGATATTGATGCTTCCTAGAATTGAGGGAGATGATAGATACAAGTTTGTTGAAATGAAGTTGAACTTTCCCACCCCTTCACCTGCTAAAATTGCTTCATTTTACAAAATCTGACCTTCCGTGATAACAATAATGAGAGATTGTTCATGCAGTAAAGGCATCAGGAGTCATACCCTGAATGGTGTTATGCTTCATCCGCCTTTCTACATCTTGTGCTGACTGCTCTTTCGTGACATACATGGCAACACAGAGGTCCTTACCCAACACACAGGAAAACAAAATGGCTGGCATTCAGGTCCCAAGCATGAGGTCCTTTTAGGGCTGATACTTTTCCATTGAGGCCATCCTCTGCCCACCTGTAGGTTGCTAGTAAGCACACAGGCATTCCTTGTGGCACCAGTGAGATTAACCATGACTTTAAACTGCATATTGCAAGGAAGGTGAGAGTAGCTGGTTGTGTTTTTATGATTGTTGTGTGCTGACATGTTTGGTGGTGGACAAACACTACAAGGCTTTTCATTGTGTGACCAGAATTGGCTTGCTGTCCTTATGCTTAAGTAAAATAAAACATTGGCTTCACAAAGGTCAAAGACAAAATAGTTCATCTATCTAATTACAGGACCCTAAAGATCAAAAAACTTCTCTGGCCTGCTGGTAAAATAGGATCACCCATTGCTGCTGCTACAGTGTGCCTTTTCCTGAAATAGCTGTCCCCAGTCCATACTGCCTGACTCCCCATCAGCTTCATCCTGCGGGTGGGGAGGTGGGCTGGCCAGGGTACACAACCTCAGAAGTAGCTCCTGCCTCTTCCACTTGAAGGGAACGGGATGAAGGACCACGGCCACCACTTACAGGGATTGCTCTGCACCCACTGGTGTTTTGCAGATGTGAATACATACTTGTGTTTTCTTTTCATCTGAATGAGCAAGGGCTGGCAAGAAGAGTATAATATATTGCAAACGTTCCCTGAACTGGAAATATTGTAAAATGCTCTAGCAAAACTGTAAAAAAAACTGTAAAATTGCTATGCTAGCAGAATCCTTTCAGTAAGATCCCAGTTTAGTAAAACATCTTGGGTCTGCAGGAATTCTTGGTACTAGCTTTCGAAGTTAAACATGTATTTTAAGTCTCTAATCCTAAAACAAAATTTAAAAGCATGTTGCATGTCTGATTCTGCCTTTACCTTAAAAGCTTCCAGTAATTTTATAAAACTGTATAAAGTATATAATAAAATTAAATAAATAGAAAAGATATTAATATAATTAATATAATAAAATGTTATGCAACTGTGTAGAGGAACACAAGATGAAAAAGTATTACCTCACTTTCTCTTTTCCATTGTTTTGCTTACCTAAATCCACAAATCCAATGTCGACGTACAGTTTTGCAAATAAAGATCCCAACAGGAAACCAAACATTGGGCCCAACATGGCTATTGTGTGCAAACATGCTGAAAATACAATAAAGCAGATGCTAGTACATTTTAATGACTGAAAGTTTTCTTCTGCAGAGGATGATCGACCTCTTGCACTATGAATCTCTCAGTTTACTTCATGTTGAGTTTACCTACATACACAGGAACATCCTCTTCTTTAGCAAAATCATCAAGGTAAGAGATGCCTAACGGTGTTATTGGTGTCTCACCGATTCCACGTAACATGTTTCCCAGTAAGATATATATCCACATATATGACGATGGCTCCTTCTCACAGCCTGCAGATGAGAGTTTACATCTTAGTAACAGAGCAGCTGAAGAGGAAACAGTGATAAATCACTGGAAATTCAGCACATGGGTTGATTACTCTTTAGTATTTAAGGTATTAACCACATTTTCTTTATGCAAGATTAATAAAAGGCTGTCAACCTCGTTATGCCTTTTAATAATCTTTCAATAACACTTTACCTCCATTGTATTTGGTTTCTAAAAATTCAGTTGTCACACATCAAAAAAAAAAAAAAATAGCTATGTAGAAAAAAAATGGCAGACTGATATTGTCATAAATATATTACCTAATATATAATATAATGCATTCATTGTATTAAACTGGTTGTATTTCATATTATAAGCAAGACCATAGAAATATCCATTATTTCCAGTTAACTCTGCGTAGTTTCATGTCCTGTCACAGTAACTCTTTCACCTCCCCAACTCCAGGTCCTGAGTGACCAAATCCCTTCCAACAGCCTCATCACCCCCTTCAGTTAGGGTGATTTTATTGTCATTTGAAAGTGTGAGCATAGGAAACTGGGGATCTGGATCTTTATAATTTGTGTTCACTGGATGTTTCTCCCCCAAATGAGATGCACAAAGTGCATTTAAGTGTTGGAAATGTTCCCAGACAGGTAGAGGCTAAAGTTTGAAATCTAAAGTGAGCGTCTTGCACGGGACAATGATTTAGTTCACTTGTAACCAAGGATAAAACTAACTCCTGTGTTTGTACTTACACTTCCTTACCTGATGAGAGAGCTTCCAACAAGGTTTCATTCACATCTTGATGTAGGGAACAGGGATTTATACTTGAAGTTATGTTGGCTGAAGAAGCTGTATGTGATGTAGCCTCATACTTATAACTGAAAACACACAATGAGTAGTTTATAAGCAATGTTCACTAGGGAAATACTATCATAGTAGGGCAGGAACAACTTGACTTCCCTAAAGAGAAAGGTATCTTTGTTTAAATATCAATATAAAGTACTACTGAAGGGGCAGAAGATTGTTTAAGCACATTTTGGAAAAACAAAACACTGAAATGAAGAACAAATAAAATTTAGAATCAACTCACTAGAAGACAACATTTTAAGCTGGAAAATTCAAAAGGGCTTTTGAAAGTGTTTCAAATAGGGTTGAGCTTCCAGTGTCAAAATTTAGAGTCAGGTGCAAGTGAGCTCCCTATGGTGACCCCACATTCAGGGAGAAAAAGAAGAATCTCTTGAGTGTAAGTCTTTCTTTTTATCTTAGATATGTGTTTTGGGGTTGTGGGGGAGGAGAGAGGTCACCCTCAGGTGGTACCTGTTTGCCCTATCATTGGCATTGGGTGTAGAAAGAGCTACTGTAAAGGAGCAGATGGAAAAAGTTAGTGACTAAAAGACAATCTTCAGCTGTATTTAGAAAGAGCAGGGCAATGCTACAGGAAAGCAGCTGAGCAGTTCAGGTTCTAGAAGCTCTTTAGCTGCTTTAACATGATCCTTTTCCCAGATATGAGCCCTGCTGAGGTGCAAAGTATGGTTAGCTTAAGCAGAGCAACATGGTAAAGCACACATGCTGCTTCTAGGAACTGGGCTGGCTCTGCTAGACCAGGCAGGCTGATTTTTCACATTGAAACAAAGAGCATTCATCAGGACAGACACTGCAGAACAGTTTCCTCATAAACATACAGGTCTAGGTTCACGAGAAGATGTAGATGAACAAGATATATAGTTTGGCTCAAGCAGTGGAAAATAGAAGTCTGATGTTTGTACAAGATCCACTATCATGGTAAAAGCATTCCTCTGTTTTCTATTTACAGGAGCATACCTAAGGTTATTCTAATACACTTAAGAGAGCAACAGAAATGTGTCTTACTCTATATACCATCACTGTATCAAAGCTATGGCTAGAAATGTTATGACGTGTAAGCAGTGTGCAATAATTCCCTGAACCTGGAGAAGATAAATACAAAATAGCTTAAGCAGGCTACAGATAATCAGTTTAACCAGCCACGTGCGTTTGGAACAGGAACAACTCTGGGACCAGTTCTATCAGTGCTGATCTGTCTGCAGCACTGATCTATCTGTGTGGTGCTGAGAGGCTGCTTTGTGTGAGGAGCAGCTGTTTGCCACAAGAGAGCAAAATGCATCTTCTTACACAACAAGGATCTGACTTCTTCTTTCAAAGAGCAAGATTTCTAATGGACATCTTTGTGAGTTGGTTTCTTCACCACGTAAACTCTGAATCCTTGATTTTTACATGAGTTACCTCTATTACTATAAATAAAGTAAGATTTCAGGCAGACATGTCACTCAGTATGAAGTTACCTTCTCAGAGCTTAGAGATCCTGTTCAAAACAGCACAAACTTATTCAGGAAATCATATAGGTAGATTCTATATTCTTCATAATTTTACTGTGGTTCATAATGGTTCGACTTTCCTGCCTACATTTTCCTGACATCTCTATTAACAACTGAGGATCACACATCCTTAGATTAACACTGATTGTTCCCAATAAGGTGTTCTTACATTTTGCCATTCAGGAATAATAAGCAATTCGTTAAAGCAACATCACCACCATAGTACCATGGTTGAAGGTTTTCAAAGAACAATATATTTTGTTAGAAACTTGTATTTTCATAAGATTTTTATGGTTGTTTTCCTCCTGAAAAAAATAAATTTTAATGTGTCTTTTCCTTCCTTGTCTTTTTCTAAACAAATCTGAAAGCATTGTAATTTTCCTATTTTTTGGAGAAGCTGAGCTTTTACTTCAGAGGAGTCCAACCAGATAAAATGAACAGTGCTATGTGTCAAGTGCAATTTATTGCACGTTGAGGTGAGCCTCTATAGCCCTTTGAAAATTTAAAGCTTAAAACACAAAGTTTCATTCACAAACCAGAAAGCTGTATCCAATTCCAACGTTAAGTAATGCAAAATAATCTTGATTAGTACTTACTATCCCATGAAGAAATGAGGCATTGCTGTTAAAAGACTACCCAGAGCCATAGTAAAGCATCCAACAGCTATCACTTTGGGTCTATGAAGTTTAGCTCCAAAGTAGCTTACAAATGCAATCACCAACAAGTTACCTGGAAGGTAATTAACCAAAATTAGTGCCAGATGCTGTCTCATATTTCTCTGAACAGTTTTCTGCGTATTACAGAATATCAGTCACCTATCTCAAAGCTCCCATCGATGAAACCAACAGTAGATGTTGTCAGGCCAAACCTTCGTTCAATCTGAGTGATGGAACTTTTCATAATCGTACCAGACAGCGTTTTAGTCAAGTAGCTGAAGGACAGAGCGGCGAGAAAGGCCTGGGGAAGGAGAGAGAAAATGGGAGGTAGAGGCAGGGAAACTGGTTACGGAGGGATCCAATACATTTAGAAGTCTGTGGAACAATCGTCATCATGGCATATATTTGTTACTCAATTTGAAGTGACAGTGTTGGGTGTGGATTGTGGTGTACCCTAATGCTGTGGAGAGCAGGGGTGCTCTCTGAGGATTGTCTGCTCCTGCTTTGGTTTGCTGTGCTGGAGAGGATGGGTGCTAGGTGCTGCACTCAGAGCAGCTGCTTTAGGCTTCAGGTAACCATCTTAATGATCAGAAAGCTTGATCTTCACTGCGTTGCTGGCCAGAGGTGTTCCACAACAGAAATCCTATGGACTGTGGACTTAAATTTGGCAAGTAACTCACTGGGCACTACTCACCTTACTGGGGTTAAATTTTTCAGAAAGCTGAGGCCTGGTGTTGAGCGGCCAAAATAGTGGGATTTCTAGATGTTGCAGAAATGCAAAATTTGCCACAGATAATTATATAACTAACTCACCTAATTTATTGGTATTAGTACTGGTATATCAAATTTGTAATTTACTTACACTAGACCAATCTGAAATTTATCTTAGCCCCAGTTATCTTCTGCTTGGGCCACGTGTTACTTACATTAGGCCAGTTCATAATTGGTTCTAACTCAAACATATAGATAATCATGGCATAAAATTAAAGGCTTTATGCAAGTTTTTATGATATCCCAGTACAAGGAAGGCAGTACAGACTGAGTTTATCTCTGTCTCAGATAATATATTTTGAATCATGTGGATCATGGCTATGTCACCTGTATACCATATACCTCATAAGGAAAAGCTTAATGTTCTTTATAATTTTATAGTTTCTTCCACCAACACACATTGTGGCTTTTGCAAATAGAGATGTGTTTGATAAAAAGTTAAACTAAGTTTGTTTAAATATTATCCAACTATTTCAACAGTCTGAAAAACAAATAGACTTACTGCTCACTGGGTAAAAGTTCCAATACAACACAATGTTGGGTAAGTAAACAAAAGTAAATAGTATTGCAAAGTCTAAATCTATATCTATTCTAAAGATTGAAGCCAATCCTGGAAGTAAAAGCTTGAAAAAAGGTATATTTATTTTCTCTTTGTCTAAGAAGAAAGAGAAAAATGTCGCAAGTGTGGGCTTGTCCTGATATGTTTTGTATTTCCTGAGTTCAGCTGACAAAAAGTCTGTGAGAACCACATTTCTTGCCTTACTCCAACAGTGCTCTCGCAGGTTTTGGCTGAAGTCATAAACTACTGGTAGTCATAAAAACACAAACAAAAATGCCTTGGGTATTTTGGGTTCAAAAATAGAATCTCCAGGTAAACCACAAAACATTTAATAGGAAGGTGAAGGAGAATAGCAGGTTGTTTTTTACACCTCCAAGTTACTGTGTCTATTAAACTCTAATTGCCATAATATTAGACATAGATCCTCAGTCGTGCAGCATTGCCTGCATACATGGTGGCAAAGTTAGTCCTGTGAGTCTCCCAGAGAGAACAGATTCTATTTTTGTGGGTGTCTATGGGTGGCAAATGTGAGTCATATACAATGAAAAATAAGACAACTTTTGCTTGATACTTGAGTCAAACTATTTTGGGTGTTTGAGAAGCTTGCAGTTACCTACTTTTTTCCATCAATCTTTCATTTTACATATCTTTGTAGAGAGACGTGTGTCCCTGGTTGCAATTCCTACTTCCTACTGAAGAAGTAGTCAAAACATGAGCCCAAACATATCACTGCCAAAAGAAATCTTGCCCTTGTAGCATTTGCAGCTCAGCCAGAAGCAATAAATACTATGGCTTTAACATGAAAGCACAATTCTCATTAGTTTACTTGCTCTGTTCCGTTAATTCTTCTTGTGCACTCCTGAAAGCTTGTATGCTTGTAGAAATCAGTGGGCTGTTTGACCTACAGCCCTGAATGAGATAAAAGTCCTGGAATACAATGTACCTCACCCCATTTTGGCTCTACAAGAATGGGTGGTGACAGCAACCTCCAGACAACAGTGTATCATAGCCACATATTTTAGGATGCTTCAGGTACTACACTGGATGTTGCTGCCTCTCTCCAATGACCAAAAAGAGGATCTATTGATGAGTAACTTTAGACTAAGTATGTTAAATCAGGAATTTTTAATTTCTTTGGGACAAAGACAACATCCAACCATTCCCTGTACCTCCAGCATGAATCCAGTTCCAGAAAAGATAGAGGGAAGAAAGAATGAAGTAATCTGTCATGTTATTTCTTCAACAACATTTCTTAACATGTAACAACAGTAATTTGTGGTATATTGATAAGACACCAAACCTTCAAGCCAGTGCAACAGGAAGTCTTCGTTTTGACTGGGAGATTTTTGTTTGCTTCATCATCCACAAGCTGGGCAGGTTCTGCTTCCTGATTTGAGTCGTGGACATTGCTGGATTCGGTTTCCACTGTCATGGTTGATTTCTTTACTGAGCTATCTGAACCCAAGAGAAAACAATAATAAATACAAAAGAAAATATGCCACAATAAAGTTGCGTAAGGGCTTTTCTGACGAAACAGTTGTTACAGGAAAATGCTGAGATGATGAAACAGAATCTTTTCATTGGAAAGGATTTGGCTCAGTGACTTAGGTGTTTCAAAGTGTTTATTCATTATTATTCCGAAGTATCTTGTTTTGACATCTTTGTTTTCAAGTGAAATGGTCTCCACTCTTCCCATTGCTCCACAGTCCTCCCAATCTTTTTTTTTTTGGGTCATGAATGACTTTAATGGTAAAAAGACAATTTCCACAAAAGAGTGAGACACAAAGCCTCTGTTCAAAAATGAAATACAGAGGTCAACAAAACATCAGTGCTGAAGCACAAGGAGTCCTAGTGAAGCTCTGACTTTGCAGGCCAAACAGCTCAGAGCCCAATTATAATTTGGGTAAGATCTCTGCAGTAACAATATGCCATTTGACTTATTCCTTTACACTGGCCTGTTGGAAACAATTCTTAATGTCAAAAGAATTGATTGTTTTAGCTATGTGACCTCCTCTAAGGAAGCTATATGTTTTTTCTCCTTGCAATAGTATACAGGGTATCCCTAAGCCATTTCTCCTTGCAGAGTGTTGTCTGTATCCTCTGATGCATGAAATCATCTGCAGCTCAGCAGTTCAGCAGAACAGCTCCAGTTCTCCTGGGAAGAGCATTCCTTGTAGCCATACAGGACAAATTTTCCCCCTTCTTTTATATAACTTTTTTTTTTTTTCATTGTCAAAAGCCTTGTTTCATAATTAAGTTGCATTTGGTTTTATTGAAATTAATAGTAAAACACTTCTTTTTCAGTTTGTAAAAACTCTATTTCTGAAAAATCAATAAGCAATTAAAAAGAATACTTCAGTGAAAAGCTGTAAGCGACGTTTATGTATCTATTTGTAAAGTTTATTCAAAGAATGAGAACACTTGCCCGTTTGTGCAACTCCAACTACAAACAGAACAGATTCCAGAAGGAAGATCCAGATGCCACCGCAGAGTCCCTTGGAAAAAATGGGTCACTTAAAACAAACCCTCTTCAGATCTGCAGATCTTGACACACAGGGGAGATAGTATTGAAAATAACAGCCCATGGTCAGAACTCAGGAACCATAGCTCACAGGAACTAGTTTATTTCACCTTTCCCAGTAGTCTCCTCACTTGAGAAAAGGTTGAAAAAGAGAAAAAGAGAGAGAGAGAGCAAGGCAGGAAAATAATACAAAGACAGTTTTTCTCATGCTTGAGTGGAGCTGAAAAAAGTTTGACGGACTTTTCCTGTTCTGGAAAAAGTCCACCTGCAATTGCAAATTGCTCTACTGCAGGGCATATGGCAGAGCAATACTTGTCAGAGCACTTGAAGGGTGGGCATTGCTCTAACTAACATGATGGTGAAAAGCATTTTTCTTCACTCAGATGGAAGAGGATTTAAACAATTTAGGAGTTTCTTGGCCTTAATTTATGAGCATGCTCTTAGTTACTACATGCTGGCTTTCCTTTCCCACTGTTCATACCTGCTTCCCACATGCTTCACTCACGTGAATACCACAGCTTGTGTGGCTGTGCTGCAAGACTGTGCCAGAACACATATCTGGACAAAAAATAGCTTTTCCTTCCCCTTGGCTCCTCAGACAGATAGGGATAAGAGGCAGAGGAAAGGATTTACTTAAGCCTGAACAACTACCAACAGAAATGCTTCTGCAATGACATTCTTAGCACTCAAGAAAAGTTAGTACACAAATACCTTTGAACATCTGGTCCTTTGAAATTTATCTATCCCTGTGTAATCTGAAGATATCAGCTTCTCCATGTTATTATGATACATGAATGACTATGATAAGATGCTGGGGTAGCATGCTATTGCAGTTCACAGGATTAAAGAAGTAGCTTTTTTTTTAGAAGGTACAACATGGTTTAGAATCTGAATACAAAAGGGGAAGGAGGGTAGGCAGAGAAACAAAGATGGTACTAAGAGTCAAAGTAAAGAAAAAGGCAGTTAGGTATCCACACATGCAGCTGAAGAAGTTTAGCTATTAGCAGGCTACACCAGTAAATGCTCAAGGGAAGACTGTCAAGGGCATGAGAAGGGATTAAAAGTGCAAGCAGTGAGTATCAAATAGCAGGTTAGGCAGTTAGAGGCAAATATTGAAAAAGGCCTCCAGAGGCAAAGGTTAGGCTACTATGCAAGATAAAGGATAAGAAAGGAGAAAAAAAAAATAAAATTCATCTTCTTGGGGGACAAAAGCTGCTTGATGCACACAGAACAGTATTAAGGCAGATGGAAGGTAGTAGTTAGTTGGCTCAGAGCTGTCAGCACACAGATCCTCCTGTGATCCAGAAGAAGAACTCTCAGGCAAGAACAGGTAAGACCAGCTCCTGTCAATGGTGAATTACATGTCTTACCATTGCTTTGCAAAGATGCTGCTGAAGATACTGGTACTTTTGCTGAGGAAGGGTGGGATGGGGGGTAGAAAGCAAAAAGATGGTGCAGCCTGTGCTGGAGAAATATCAGAGCAAGCTATGTGCAAGGGTCAACAGTTGGAGCTGCTGGCAGCATATCCTCCCATCCTCAGTCGACCCTGACCTACATGGAAATCTGCTGGAGCTAGAAGAGATTAGCGCTGGGGAAATGCCATACCACAAGATTAGAAAATAGATAAATAAAAAGATTGATTCACAACTGGTGTCAACATACATTAGCTGTTGAGCCTGACAGTTTCAAATATTGATGAAGTTATTACTTTAGATTTATTTCACTAGTGGTATTTTCCATGTTTACTAAACTAAGGATCTCGTTACAAGCAAAAGTAACCAGCCTTCTGCTGCACACCTGTTCATCTGGCTTCTCTAGAACTAGTTTATTTTGCCTGTACAACCCATTATGCTGTAGTAATGACCTAAGGTAGTTGCATTTACAGGATGAGATCAGTCAAATAAGATATTGGCATTGTTTAGGTAATTACTCAACCTAAACAAAAATCACCCTGACTTCCTTCCTGAGGGAAGAAAACAATCCTCTACCCAAAAGCCAGCATAAGGAAAAAGACCCCCAAACATGCCAAGCCATGCTATGAGAATGAAAGCAGCCTTGCAGTTCAATTTTGCATCACACCATGGACAATCTGACAAACAACTATGTACAGTTGTTCCATTTTGTGCTCAGTACAGTTTCTTCTGATAAATACTTTGGGTGGGGGAAGATCAAGGGTCTTAAGTAATCATCAGTGTGGATTGTTTGTGACAGTGGGAGCTGAGAGGTTCCATAGCATCATGGGAAGCATGTGGCACTGTGAGTTTATTCGAGATTACAGCAGCCAGCCTTGGAAATGGCCACTGCAGACCTCACTGCTTTGGGCTCTGTGACATGGCAGGGGCCATGGCCCAATTCTGTGCCTGTTAGGTAGATCTGCTCTGTAAGGACCATCACAAAAATTCAAGGTTGGTTTTCTACCCCCTAATTATATGCAAATTATAATGAGTAAGAGCACCAGTTTAAATACCTTAGCCTGAATAACCAGTAATTAGTTTACAAAGGTCAAGCCAATAGTTTGCTACAGATTTTGTAGATTTTTATGAAAGAAAAATACATCATTTGAGGAATTTTCAGAATCCAGCACAGACACTGTAAATCCTTGAGCTGTGTATCACTGCAGTAGTACTCTCAAGGGCCATACCACTATCCAGTAGACTGCCATATCACAAATGAAGATTTTACACAGTAGTTAAAGGAACTGTAATGATTTACACTAATTGTAGTGCTAATCTATCTGTCTTATTGATTTTTAAATACATTAAGGAACCATATCAAGACCTTTTAAGTTAATGTAATACGAAAAATTAATATCACAGTGCTGTGCTAAATGCTGCTTCCATTGCTCATGACATATGATGCTTACTGGTCAGAGACATAAAAATGCACGATGCCATTGTTAAAGCATTGATACAACAGGAGAATTACTGGTGTTCTGGTCACAGGAAATGCAACTAGTACTACACAGGCAATGTTCGTTAGCTGCAAACACTAAACAGCAATATTTTTAAGGTAAAGATAAATTAATGTTAAAGAGGTTCCTACCTAGGTTCTGTATCCACAACAGCAGTGATACTACCACATAAATGCTCAAAAGTCAGAGTATTCTCTCCTTAAGCAAGGCTGTGCTGGTGCTTGGTAGAAGAATCATTAACTTCTAACACAAACTGTGGTTTAGGCAGTTTTAATCTTGTCTCCTCCCAGTTCTGCCCTCTGTTAAAGGTCCCAAAATACAGGTTTATCCACAGTGGTAAAAAATTAATTACTTTGGATAAGCCCTATACCTATGTATAGTTCTAGTTCAAGGAAACATGAACTGGTTTCCTGAGTATTTGATTTGATTGTGCCCTTGTTGTGAATTATGCCTGATTCCCAAGAGTGATTCTAGTTAAAAGAGAAGTCATTCTTAAAGCTTGTGAAACATGACTGCTGCCTGCCTGGACGTTACACTAAAATGCTCCATTCCTTCTAGTTCCTGCCACCACTGTCACCACACCCATTCTTTTACTCACTATGAACAGTCACAACCTACTTAATAATGTTGACCTTTGGGTAGTCTTAATCAAATTTTGCCTTCAGTACTGTTATCAGCAGCACTTTGCACTGCTCATGGCTTTTCGAGCTCTCAGCCGGAAGGTTCCCTTTAGACTCCTAGAACAAGAGAAAGTTTCATCAAGAAAATAGTAGTCACTCCAAGGTTTCAGGTTAGGGAAATTAAACTATAAGTATTGGTAATATTATAAATTAAAAATACAGGAGGAATCCATATATATCACCAATCCAGTCTGCAAGCTCAAAAGCACCTTCTGTGGGAAGGCTGAGCCCTGCCTTGAGAACATTCCATCCCACTCTATCCACTTCTAAGTCTGCTGCGAAACGTTGCTCTGATACACAGAAGCCTTCTTTTAATTTCAGTCATGATCAAATTGTATCCTGGTTTTGAACTGACAGGGTCCTTTAGCTTTGAAATCTCTTCCTCTCAGGCTGATAATTCGGACTCAGCCTTGATCATAAATGAAGAGAACACAGGTTCTCAACCTGTTTTACTAGGTAAACAAGCTGATCATGCTTAATAATTTATTGAAAAACAGGCTCTCTTGATCTGCAGCACATCTGGGAGCACTTGGCTACGGTTCTTTCTGTCTGGATCTGTATTTCGTCAATGTTCATGACTAAAAACGTACACAGCATTCCAGGTGTAATCTTGAAATATTAAATTATAGAATCATTGAAGTTGAAAAAGACCTGTAAGATCATCAAGTCCAACTGTCAACCCAACACTACCATGACCACTTAACCATGTCCCAAAGTGACATTTCTACCCCTTTTTTGAACACCTCCAGGGATGGTGACTCCACCATCTCCCTGGGAAGCCTGTTCCAAGGCCTCATCACTCTTTCAGTAAAGAAATTCTTCCTAATAGCCAATCAAAATCTTTCCTTGTGCAAGTTAAGCCTATTTCCTCTCATCCTACTGTGAGTTACCTGGGAGAAGTGACCAACAGCCCTCTCACTACAACCTCCTTTCAGGTAGTTCTAGAGAGCAATAAGACCTCTGTTAAACGTTTCTTATCTCTAGCCTTGTCTGATATGTTCCAAGATTAAATGTAGTGTTTTCAGAAAATCATCTTTTTAAGGGTGGTTCTTAGTTATCTATTAACAGGTAAATCCAGGCGCTTCTCAAAAATTTTCTGCTAAGGAGCTCCTACCTTGGAACAGAAATTCCTGTTACTGGCCATCAACAGTACAACTCTTTATTTAACGTTGTCTTGCACTCCTAACTTGCTACTCTCAGGTTCATTCTTCTTTTTTCCTTCTACAGTATCCGGAGTTGCCTCTGTTTAACTATTCCATCCAACTTTGTGCCTTTACTGTTATTTCAAAAAATGAAGCTGGAATGTCACATATAATATACTTTGAAACCTAATAACAGTAATGAAAACTAAAGAGGCAGACTGGTTCCTAGCCAGGAAACCTAAAATAGATGGGTCTTAACTGCTGGCTTCACTAAAGCCTGGAATGCCTTCCAAAAGAAAGTAATCTTAGAGAAAAACTTAGATAAAGTCTTAAAATCACAGCATAATTTAGACAGGAGGGAAACTTGGGAGCTCCTCTGGTCCAAACATCTGCACTAAAAGCAGGACTAACTTCAAAGTTTATTGGTGCTGCTCAGTTAGCATCAAGTTGAATTTTGGATGGAAATCTCCAAGGAGGGAGGTTCTGCGGCCTCCCTTGGCACCTGATCCAGTGCCTGAACACTCTCATAGTATATAACTTGTAGATGTATCTATAACAAGGATCTCCTTTGCTGCACCTTGTCTCTATTGCCTCTTATTCTTTGGCTGTACATCATCTGAGCAGAGGGGTGAGTCTGGTGCTGGTTTCTGTGTAAGCACCCATTAGACAGCTGGAGCAAGCAATGAGATCCGTAATTTGCCCAGCTGGATTCAGGTTGTCCCTGTCTCTCTTGTTCTGGAGAGCCTCAAGCCAGATGCAACACTTCAAATGCAGGCTGACAAGTACTGAACAGAGGGAAGGAAACAATTTTGCAAATCTTCTGATCTTTAATAACTGCAGCCTAATATGCAGTTAGCCTTGTAGACTCAAAATTGCTCTAGCTTCTCCTGTTTAACTCACCATCCACCAGGACTCAAAGGTCCTTTTGTGCGAAGCTGTTTTCTATTTAGCTGACTCCCTTGATGTATTCTGTGAATGGATTCATTCTACCCCAGGTGCAGGGCTTTGCATTTTCCTTAGCTGAACTTTATGAATTCCTGTCAGCCCATTTCTTCAACCTCATCAAACCTCCTCTGCCATTCTGCCCTCCAGCACAAGAACTGTTCCTTTCCTCAGTTTGGTGTCGTACATGTACTTGCTGAGAGCACTTCCAGGCCCACTCTCCAAACCATTAGTGAAGTTATTGACCATTATCAGCCCCAGTATTAAATACTGAGGGACTTCGTTAACAACTGACCACCAGCTGCTAGGCTTTGAACTACTGACCACAATTTCAGACCTTCTAGTTTTCTACCCACTGTATAGTAGGTAGACTATATCTCACTTGTTTGGCTACCAGGATAATAAGGGAGACTGTGCCAAAGGCCTTTCTGAAGTCCCAGTAAGCAGCATGTAGAAAAAAAAAAAAAAAAAAAAAAACAAACCAAAACATCACCACTGCCCCCTGCAATTTCTCTAAAAGAGTCAAGCACATCCTCACAACCAGATGATCATGTACTTAGCATTATCTACATGCAAGAGCTTGAAATTCATGGTCCTACAACAGATGTGGATGTCTTCTTTTCAGAGGTTCTTCATGTTCTGTTGTGGCATAAATCATCAACCATCCAATTTCCACAAGTTTCTTATACCATGGTTGACATTTTCTACTCACAAGACAGGCATCTTGGCCCTTGTCTATCGCTCTTTATTACAGGATAGCATATCTTCTCCTAATAATGGAGCTTGTGACACACCTTTGAAGAAGGAGAAGGGCACAGGTGTCTGTGTGTATGTGCCCTTGGTGGAACACTGGTAGTCACATCAATTAGCAGCCTATGTCAATAAAAGTATTCCCTCTTGTTTTACAATAGGTTTTGATGGAGATTTGTGTTCCCAAGGTTTCTTTTACAGGTGGTCTTCAGATGCATTAGCAGATGTACCCAAAGGTTCTTTTGCCTTTTGATCCTAACAATATGAAGGAGCATGGAGTTAAGTGTGCTCTGTAATTTGGAAGTAGTAGAACCTGTAGAAAAAGTGCCACTCTCTTCATTTAGTAAAAGGGGAAACAGTATTCCTTTTGTTTCCTCACTCTAACACATGAATACACAGTAATATCTCCCCATTGTATTTCTAGTCCTATATATACAATTAGTTTATAACTTTAAACAATTAAAATTTAATTGAAAGACCTTCTATACTTTGCTTTCTGTATGGCTGTGAAGAATTTTTCTACCTTCAGACTGCTGTTGTTCAAGCTGCCTGTGGAAAGCACTCATATCCAAAGCTGACTTCTTGAAGGAAGAACTGTTGACCTAAAGTACCAGTATGCCAAATGGGAAACTACTGAAGCCAGATCAAGGACTCTGGTCTCACACCTGAGAAAGACATAGCTCATTCTTTTTTTTTTATCCAAGCCCTCCCACATGACTGCAACTTAACTCATGGGAAAAAAATGGATTATGATAGTAAAAATCCCCTTAATAAGAACTCTGAGATATCAGTAATTGCTGATTACTCCCGAGAATAAAAACGATCCTTACAAAACCCACACTAGGAGTCACCTTTAGCGCAGGAGCTGGTTGCAGACTCCTCCAGGCAGAGGGTGGCAGCACACTCCCACCAGAGGTGGCTGCCAAGGCCCCAGTTTGCAAGGGGCGAGCCAGCAGGAGCAGGGAGCAGTCAGCCAGGCAGAGACCAACTGCAGTAGACAGCTTTGACTAGAGCCCTTTTTATTCTCGGGGCATTAATCCCTAAATAAAGAAAATCAATGTATTTTAATTTAACTCTTAGTTAACAAACTAAGTAAAAGGGATGGTGTACAGCTAAGCAAATTTTAAGCTACTACAGGACTCTTGAGAACTTGGAAAACCTTTAAAAATGAATGGAAAAGGTTTCTTGCTGCTCCTGTTTCAGTGCATCTAGTTTTAGCTTGTTGCTGTAGAGCTAACAAGAAAGAAAAGTATATCGATAAGCTGATTTGATGTCTCCATCTTAGGGTCTGGAACTTGTTACTTCCACTGCTCAGTGGAGCTTTTGTCCTTCAGAAGAATTTATTGATAATTTTGTAATTGATTTGCATCATATATCTACCTGGTGAAAAGTAGACCAGGATGTGCTGTTTTAACAATATTTATTATTTTTCTTTTTAAAATACTAAGAATAGTCTTTGATGGTGACCATACAGCTTCTCTTTGCATTCAGACTTAACATCTTGGTTTAAATCTGTTGTTATAGGTGCAGAATTGAAGGTGTACAAGTCATTGACAAGTGAGAGCACTTAGGCTTTTGTAGAAGCTGGTCCAAACGTGTGCTGCATCATAGCATAACAGCACAGAAGTACATGTGTACTTCAGATGGAATCCCCAGGCCAAAGCCCCCATCACCTTTGCATGGTCTGGGATACAAGGACCTAAAAAAATATGATGGTTCAAGTGATTTAATATCTGGCATTAAATGCAATACAAGCTATTCATCTGTCTTGTTACACCAGAGCAGATCTTTTACAAGAATGGTCAAGTCTTGATATAAAAACTATACATGACAGAAAAATCTATAACAACCCAAAGACATTTGTTCTAGTGAAAAAAATGTATCGTATTCCTAATGCAGCTTTGCCCTGTTTGATTGCCAGTCACTGGAATGCAGTTTACCTTTGTCTGCAGAATCAAATAGGGATTTGCTGACTGCATAGCACTTTCACAGGGTTCTTTCCTAAACCGATCTGTATTTCTCAGCATCTTCTTTTAGAAGTGCTACCATCATGGGATCAAGGATGGTTCTGGTTATCATCACATACAACAACCTTTCAAACTTACTTTGCTTCCTGTCTACTAAATCCTCTCCTTATTTACTCTCTCCAAAATTCAATTAAGTGTGTTAACCCATGACAAACTGTTGGTTAACCAACCTCCTGATGATATTAATCACATGTTGCTTAAGTGAGGTGATTTTAACAAGCACACTAAAGCACCATTAAAGAGCCCCACCTTTGTAGTGATCTCATAATTTTTGCAGCAGCTACTGACTTTCTTTCTTCCAGAGATTAATTATCTCTGGATGAAGAACTGCCTCATGCAATGCTTGCTTAGCAATGCTAGAGGGTACAAGAAGAGACAAGCACCCTGACTCAGACCTATGATCCCTCTAGCCCATAGGCTCTTGCTGGCAGGAGCTGCTCTACAAGGAGCTGCTAGCTAAAGGCAAACCCAGTACAGGCTGTTCACCCAACACCTGATCAGGGTCAGCTGAGCCAAGGCAGAAAGAGCCACTGGTTCCAACCTCAGGACAATGGTTATCAGCCAAAGGCAAGTTAAAAACCCAGGCCCTAGGACAATCCTGGAAACACAGACAATAATTCAGGAAGAGCAAGGGAGAGAGCTCAGCACCTACAAAGCTCCAAAATGGCTCAGGTCAGAGCTGCATGCACTGACTGGAGGTGAAAGGTGGCTTTGGGGCCCATGGGCAGGGGTGGAGCCCAGGGGAAGCAGGTCAGGGCCATGGACGCCATCGCTTTTGCTGACCACATATCCCAATAGGAAGGATATTATCATTAACAGACAGCACATAAGCCAGATCCCTCCCTCTGGTCTTAAATCATATGTGAGGGATCTGAGGTGGCCAGCCACTGGAGAAGGGAAAGGTTGATATATTCACCCACAGTGCAAGCTGCAATGGAGACAGGAGCAAATTGACCAAGGACCTAGGCAACCAGTCCAATTCTACTTGTGTGGCCACGACCATAGAATGATGCCATTATTGTAAATACACACCTTCCTCTGCTCCCAGTCATATTGACATCCCACCACCACTGGGGTCTCTGTCTACAAGGGGGGATAGGGAGCAGAGCCAGCTTTTGTGCTGTTAACTTGGAGGCAGGACACGATGTTAATGCTGAAGGTGGGGGCTCCGGGTGGTGATCTCCTAATTGATTCCCACCCAAGGCTGGCCAGATCTTGGGTGAAGACCAATCAAGAGGGTCTTTCCTACCTGGCTGTGGACATCATCCACATGTCAACCCTGATTCAGGGCTTGGGGTTTAAACCCCAGCACTTCATTTGGTCCTTTGGCACATGGATCAACCACAACCCTCACACTATGACCAGGTGCAAAACCATCACTCTCCACCTCACATTTCCAGGACACAGGGACACACTTACTTGACTGAGGTCTACAACTGGTTCCATTTACTCAGCACAGTTCAACATGCCTGTCAGAGCCACTCTTGCAGTCCAGATCCTCATCACACTGCTATCTGCTAGGCACACACTGCCCACTGATGTACACAAAGTCAGATTCAGCACACGTCTTCCTCACACAGGTACTTTTGGTACTGTTATCACCATCATATCTCCATTGTAAGGGAGATATGTCCATTATTACACCCTCAAAGCCTGACAGCCAGTAGCCAATGAAGGATGCTTAGGGAAAATTGGAGTCAGCACTGTACATATGATATGTCTACTACTCTCCCAACAACCAATTAGTTTCAAAATACAAGAGAAGCCTTGAGCAGAACCAAGAGGCAATGGCAAGGACCTAATGACCCTCACAACATTTACTTTTCTGTAACCACCCTCTCTCCCTTTGAATTTATGTCTACAAAATTTATTTGTGAGGATTTCTCAAGTCTCTCACCTGCTGTGTGAAAAGCCAACTCCTTTGCTCTGAACACCCCTTCCACTATCTCAGTCTGGTGCTCCCTAGTACTTGTAATGGAAGAGGTGGTGAGAAGCTGATCCCTAGCAACACTTCCCATGCCACTTACAGTTCTCTTTTGTGTTATCTTTTTTCCACACTAGCCAGCCCTAGTCTCTCTTGTTATTGCTCATCTTTGTAGTCTCACACATAATCATACTTTCTCATATGCTCTTTTACTCACCTGGGATTTTTTTTTTTCCCTTTGGCTTGGGACTTTCTGAGGAGGTCTTTACAGTTTAAAGAGCCATCAATATGGTTTTTTTTTCCCTCTTGACCAAGCCACAATTTAAATCTATGTGAACTTCTGTCCCCGTAATTCTACTATTAATGAGGTGAAACATTACCTCTGGTAATTTGTATTGTACTTGCTAGTTTTCAATATCCTCCTGTGCTATTAAAAGTATTACAATAGTTGTTTCATATATCAATCTTACTCATTATTTTGAGCACAAGGAGGCAACCTAGCATTAGTCAGCCTACGTATCCTTTTTGATACATTCACTCTCTGTCTTTTAGCAATTCCCTCAGATTACAGAATCATCTATATTGCAATTTAATAGTGGCACAAGGATGGAGCTGTCTGTGACCTGAAGATACTTCTTCCTGTACTGATGCTTCTTTCCTCTCAAATGCTGGGAATGCATGAGTTATAGATCAAATACGTTTTTCCCACAGTCTACTGACATCTTTTTGCCTCCTTTGTTTGTTAGAATTCCTAGATGTTTCCCTCCTGGTGTGATTAAAAACTATGTGCCTATAAATAAGACATACATCATTTGAGAGTTGCATTTTTTGCTGGGATGTAGAAGAGAAAATGTGCACTGACTCATGTGCCCCAGGTCTGGTTGCACATCCCATTGTGTGACATGGCCTGGTAACCTTGCCTTGTCCCACATGTGTCAGTTAAGGTCCTTGCTGTAACAGGAAAATGTACAAATACCATTTTTACATGATATATAGCCCACAGGTATTTCTTAACAAGGTTATGAATCCCACTCTGGTCTCAATGACTGACATCAATGGTTGGGAAGTATCCTCAGGCAATTTTTTTAACAATCTCATCTTTGAAAATGAAAGGCATTTGATTATTTATAGTTTCTCAGTTGTGGTTTAATATCTCTAATTATAAAAAGAAAAGAAAAAAAATTTCCACATTTGTTCAACTTTTTGAGATGTTATCACTTGCAGATTTAGTTTAAGATGAAGGATTCTGGTAGGAAGAACCTGACAGGTCCAAATCACTTAGTGCTGAGATCACCTGTTCATCTTTTATGACAAAACCAGAATATGTATCTCTAGTCGGACACTCATACATATATCCATGTTACTATTTGAAGTATTAAAATAAAATAGCAGACTTGAAAATATTCCAAAGTGGGAATGGAGTATATCTGGTAACTTATAGTATTATAATTGTTGAAGGATGAAAGGAAAAAAAATGCTCATTTTTAAGCCATAATGAAAATAAGACTTACTGAAACAAATTATTTTAAGGTATTCCTTTTCCTTTCATTTGCAGAAAAAAAAAATGGGGTATGGAAAGAAAGCCCATGCTTTAAAAGAATTATTCACTAAATACAAGCTTACATACATAAGCTTAGGTGATAACCCAAGTGGTTTATTTTCTTTTCTTGTTTCTTTCTGAAATTAGAGAAACGTATGTTTATTCCTCTTTTTTTTTTTTTTTCCCTTTTTTTCTTTGTCCTGTAAGTCAGTGAATTTTTCTGGCCATTTTCCTGCTAGGCATGTGGAAAGCTGTTTCCATGACAGCTTCGGCATTTCCGAGTAGCAATGTCCCTGCCATGAACCCTGCCAGGACTGATTCACACATCAGAAACCATACAAATTTTTTTGACACACGTACAACATCAAACATTGAGTGAAATGCAGATACCCTCTGAATTTTTTTTATCCGGTGATTTATCTGAATTTTTTATCCCAGTGTGCACTTCAGTCAGGTTGTCTCTTTCTTTCACTGCATTTGACAACTTATTGCTATGAAAAGTGCCCACCCAAGAAGGCTGTGGAAGGCTCCAAGCCTTGCTCTTACTCCTGGATGCTGATGTGGTTTGGCATTTTTTGCTGGTTTTATGATGATGTAGTGTGAATGAGACCTGAGACTGGAATGCCAATCTTTGAGGTTCCTCCTAGCCATAATGCTTCAGTTAGTCTCATACTCACAAACTTTCTAATTTTGTTTTGTTTTGTTTTTTGTTTAGTTCAACACCCAGTTGTAGAAGGTGAAGTGAATGGCCACAGCTCTCCTGTATCACATGCCTGTAGCCTCTGACACTCACCTGGGAGGACAAAGAGCTGGGATAGGGGATTGAGTCTCATATTCCAGGACACTAACACTCACCTATGTGGCAAATGGGGGGGGCATTGATCCTTTTTCTGACAACTGGCATTTTCTCAAGTGGCAGCTTTAAATCCTTACCTTCCACAGATGTTTAGTGCTTAAACAACACCCTTCTTCTTGGTATTCCTGTTGAATGGATTAGGTAGTTCCCTAATGACACAGTATAAACATTCACCATTGATAAAGTTCAGTAAATCCCATTCTTCTACATCTGTCCCTTATTATACATCCCAGAGAAGAGGCTCCACATCTGCCTCTGACCTGCAAGCTCAGCTAGGCAGCAGGGTACCTACAGTCACTGCTGAGATGCAAGGGATATGATATGAAATTGGTTTGCTAATATTGTGATGAAGGGTGAAGCTTACCTTTCCTCATGTGCTCTAAATTTCTAATTGCTTTAAAGTACATCATTCCTAGTGGTGCTCCCACTGTTTTTTCAGTGCCAGTGTTCTTGAGATTTTGTTCCATGTTAACAGCTCTCCATTATACTCCCCAACCCAAAGTTATTTAATACCAAATATTGTGAAACTGCAAAAATTATATTTAAATTATTATGATGCATGTCTTAGTTCCAACTAGTAAATACAATAAATTAAAAGGAAAAGCCCCATATTACCCGATCGTTAAATTAATTTTATTGTTCCCAAGCTATTTTGTCATAGCTTTTTAAAAATAAATCATTTTTATCTTGTATCATATTACTATTACATTGCAAAAAAAAATGAATGACATTATTCAGTATACCGAGTACTAGCAGGTAGCAAGAAACTGCTGGAAAGATAAAGAAGCTCTATTTTTATTCCAGTTTCCTTTGAATGATGCTCTTGTGGTGTCTTTGACTGCCAGGACAACTTTCATTGCTGTTATTGTTGTACTATAACAGAGCTACTCGAAAAACAATCCCTAAGCACAATATTCCATGTCCTAAGAGTTATGGGTTGAATTCATGAGGTGCCCAGAGCCTGTAGCTGGTTTGTCCCTCCAGCAAGCCACCTTCCCCCTGCCCTGTGCCACACTGCTTGCCAGGGTGAGCTACATGCAGAACATTCCAGCACCTTCCAGGCTGCCCAGTGGGGTTTTGTGCACCAGCTCTTCTCGGGCTGGCAGCGTGGCAGGGCAAGTTGCATTGCAGCACCACCACCGCCCCTCACACGCAGAAGGGAGCCAAGGGGTAGCAGCAGATGTTGCAGCTTGACAGGGAGGGATGGAACTGAGAGATGACCATAAAACTGTCTTCTCAGCAGGGGGAAAGCTGCACCTCCCCAGCCGTAACAAATCCCCTTGAAGTGACACTGACTCAGTAGAACAAATGCTGAGCAGTGCTTTCAGAGCTGCACATGTGCTAACATGGTTGTCTTTGCTTTTGGAGTTTACAGTGAAAATTACACAAAAGTGGATGTTTTCAGGGTGGATACTATGATACTGCTTCACTGATGATGAAGTTTTGCCTGGAACACCACTCAGTGGGTAAAGTCTCAGTGGAGATCTTAGTCTTCCTAAAGTCTAGTCTCCTTTTCTGGCCAGTAAGTTGTCTGAATTAAATGGTCACTATTGACAAAATTATCTTTCCTGCTCTTTGTCCCACAGGCGCCTCTCTCCCCGTTGGCTGAGAGGGTCTCATCTTGTGGAGAAGACCTTTTCCGGAGAACCCAAAGGACAGCAACACCGAAGAAAATGGACACGGTGCCCAACACCAAAGTGAGCCCCAGGTACACATGCCTGAGAGAGAAATGATTGATCAGAGCCTATTTCAAAGGCAGCACACGACTAGAAGGCATGAAGGACACATTCATATTTTCGGGAGGTGAGGCTGACTAAGAAAGCTCTTCAAGCAAGGTGATGACCCTGGAGATGAGAGTTTACCAGCTTAGCCGGGTTGGATACTCTGTGGCCTGTGCCCAAGAAAGCATCTCAGGCACTGACCGATCTCCTCTACCCCAATGTGCTTCAGTGTGAATGACACTAATATTTCCTGGGCAATTAATCTTTTTTTTTGGTTGCCTCTTAGACAGTACCAGTGATACGGTTTTGATGGTATTTTGGCTTTACAGGCATGACAGGAACAACAACAGTAGCAATAACATCATTATGCTTTATTAGTAATGAGTCCCAACTGAGCTTTTGTTCTTTTCTTCAAATTTCCAAAACAAGATGTACCCTCCCCTCATGTTTTTTCCTGTCGGTGCTGGGAGGAGCAATCTGTTCTCTCATTTTCCTTTTACCATTGTTATTTCATTCTCCATTTCTGGTAATATCTTTCATGAGTGTAGCTCAGATAATTACTCTCCTCCAGCAACAAACTGATGAAGACAACACTGTGCTTAAGCCTCTAGATAAGCCAAGTGTGCTTGGTGGCATCTTTCCCATCCTATATGTGGCCCATTTCCAACATGAAGCAATCATGAGCCCTTTTGCTTATTTACTTAGACACACACACTTGCAGCAGAGTTGTTTAAAAATGAGGGAAACTTTAGCATAAAATTGAGTGGTTTGTTTGGGTTTTTTTGGGGTTTTTGGTTTGTTTGTTGGTTTTGGGTTTTTTTTGTGAGAAATCAGGTGACTTAAATATTTCCAGCTCCTATTGAAATAATTTGACTCTCCTCCCCAAAAAAAGAAAGTAAACCAAAACAGAATGCTAAAATCTGAGCAATATTTTTGATATTGTTAGTCATACTCTTTCATTTTGCATCAAATCTTCGACTTAAATTTTCTGACAGAAATTCTACCAGTGCCGGGTATAAATGTACTTAAAGAACACAAGTTAAAGAGCAAATGGAGAAGAGCTGTTACCTGAGTGCACTGGAGTCGTAGAGTCTGCACGCTCCTCTTCCCCCACACCTTTTGCTTCCCCATTTCAGGCATGTGGTGTCTATGGCCACTCCAAAATACACCGGAGCTGGAATTCCCGCTGAAGGTATTTAACAAATAAATAGAAGCGAGAAGGTTACTTCCCAGGTGATCAGTTCTGATCTGGAGATGTGTTCATGTAGAACGTTAACTGATACATTTGAGCAGCAGTGACAGCTCCACACTGTTGTTTGGTTTGAGAAGTCCTGCCTCATGTTGCCCAGGCACACACCGCCCTTCCCTCCCTGTGGGAAATCAGGGTGGGGAGGAAACACAGCTGGACATCAAAAAGCCTGTGGAAGGAGCACTGGCCATGGCTTGGTTTCCTCACTCTGCAGGACATCTCTGGGAAAAAAAAAGGAGCTACTTCTCCTTTCTTGAGAGTGGTGGAGCCTGTTCAGCTTGGGGGTGGGGAATGTCCTGTGTGTTGTTGTGGGGGGCAATAAGAGAGAAAGACAGTAGAGCTGGGAGCCCATAGTGGGGCTACAAGCATCCTGCAAATATCCTGAGATCCTACTGTAGCAAGGCAAACAAATGGATGATGGAAAGGCAAAATCTGTGTTCAGTTGCTAATGGGGACACCGTGGACTCTCTGCAACCTGGGGAGTCAGCGATGCAGAAGTTGGTTGCTGGTTTGCTTGGTTGCTGCAGAAGAAAGTAAGCCTGGGAGGAAAATCCTGGCCTCCAAAGGTCTGATACAGCAGCCAACAGCCTGTGTTGATATAATCTCGCTCACCTAAGTCTGCTTTATTTAAATGACTGGCTTCTTGGTAATTATTACCTTTTCTATGAAGACCTAGAGGATTTGGGAATTTCCAGTTCATTGGCATTACACGGTACCCTTGATTTTAGAGAAAACTTACAGGTAATTTTACCAGAAGGCTGCAGTGAACCCTGCCCTCGTGCACACCTGTACTTATATTAATTCCCTTAGAAACTAATGAAAATATGCCTGAAAAATGATCACAAATTCCAAGCCACAGCTGTTCTATTATACTTTTTCTTGAATAAGGAGAGACAAGAAGTAATTTTGAAGTTAGCTTTGTAATCTGAAGGATCACTATGGACAATAGCTGGGTATATTTTTATTGTACCTAAAACACAGTCATGTGATTTATGAAAGGCAAAGCTGCTTTCTTTTTCCAATCCTTTTCTTAGTTCACTTTTTCAAAGTCAGTAAGTTATCAGTTAGGTATTGTTCTTTTCAACAATCAAAGTTTAATTATAGGATAAATGATTAGTGATGAGTATATTAAAACAAATACTAGCATACAACTGGACTTACCAAGGACTCTTATTGCCAGGGTATAGATACCAAGTGCAAATGATTTCAAGTGTGGTTTAATGCATCTAGAAGTAAATTTAAAATGGTGTTAAATAGAAATTTAGCATTGACTGTGGATAATTTAAACACAAAGTTTGAACACAAATAGAAAGCAAGAAGAAGGAAGGTAAAGTGACTTTTAAACAGAAGTGAGGGCATAGAAAGCAAAAAGGGGAAAACAAGACCAATAACTGGATATTTATTAAGTGTTCAAAAATATTTATATCCTGCACAGAAAAAGTCTTCTCTTTCAGATGGGAAAAAAGAAATAGTTTGAGCAGTTGCATTTTCTTTGCACAGAAACGCGAGTTCTTTGAGATCCTGATTGAAAGCCAGACTTCTCAGGGAGATCTGAGACTTCCTTTTCACTGCCTAATCACCTGCTATTAATAGTTTGTGCCTGAACAACAGCTATCTGAATTGTAAGGGTTTTTTTTCTCCAAAACGTCAGGGCTTTCCCAAGTTCCTTGGCAATTGTGATTAATCTAATATCACTAAAAAGACATTTCATCAAATGACTTGGTCACTAGCTATAAGCATATTTCAGTGATTTCAGTTGTGTAAAACCTTGAAGTAAATGTCACTAAATCTTACAGGCTTTTAGGAATTTAGCTGTATTTGTGTTCCATGGCAAGTGCAACAATATCTGCTCATCTAAGAACATCAGCTTGCTTAAGTGCTGGAATCTTATCAGAGCTGACTGAACTGTACAATTTTAAAAAGAGATAATTGGAAGAAATCCTTCATAAAATCTGCAACTTTGACTTTGGAACTATTTGTTTTCAAACAGCATATATTTTCTTTCTGGGAAAAGAAGCATACTTTCAATTCAGAGATTTTTCAGGGAAAGTCAGTCAGTGATGGATTTCAGAAAAGCAAGCGTGACCTTAAATTGGAATTGTGCCCACAGGTCATTTGCAGAGATTAAAAAAAAAAAAAAAAAAGGATTGAAGTTACTAAAACACATTTTATTTAGCTGTACATCAGATTTGGGTGCCTTCAATGCAACAGAAAAACACATAACCTCTCAGTTTCAATTAAATAGCTTTCAAAGTAAGACGATCATCAACAGAAAGAAAAGCTCTGGAGAAGAACCAATGAAATTGTTTTGCTGATTTCTCATAACAAAATGTTTCAGTATCATTATTGAAAATCTCTCTAAGCTTTTCTAAATAAATCCATTAAGTGTTAAGTCCCCTGAGAGCAAGTTCTTAGGGCTGAAAAGTGCAGGCAACCCTGTGTGAGTTAAGCTCGTACATATTCAGCTATGAATGTCTCCTCCCAAACAATTCTGTAGTGGAGACAAGATGGAGAGCAGGAGGTTAAGCATGGCCATGATGGTTTCCTGGCCCTGTCTAGTACCATATCTGTACATTTTCTACTATTTGCTTTATGGATAGAAAGGGGACATCATGTGGAGGGAAACGGGAAGAAAACTGCAGCCCTGCATAGCCCTATGCCCATATTTATTCAACAAAAAATAAAACAAAATCCCTATGTCAGAAGCAACCACAGAGGGAAATTTTGTCCTGAAGGCTTTTCCACAACCTCTCAACTCGTGAATGAAACTCCTCTTAGTGCATGGGCAATTTCAGTGGTGAATAAGCTTTGATAAAAATTGTCTAAAAGGATTGTAATATGATGGTTCTTTTTGGAGTGACTCCTTGGGGAGAGCAAAAGAGAGAGTGAGACACCACATGTGTTTGCAGTACCCAGTGGTAACCCTACAAAGGTGGGTGTGGAAAATATGCAACTTATATCTTTAAGGCCTACACCTCACTGGCAGAGTTTGTGGAGGGCAGTGGAGAAGGATCCTCACCTCAACCACTTCTGAAAGTCTGTGTGAATATTCAATCTGGTTCAAGGACTGAGCTGGAACCATAGCTGAAGTTACCTTTCTTTCTTTAGGTTTTTCCATGCAGCCTATATTCAATCAGTTCTAGCACTGGATTTTTTCATGTGGTATAAAGACACTGGCAATGAGACAAGGCCTGTTGCAGAAAATCTTATTCAAAAGCAAAGAGAACTTGGGGTAAGAAAACGCAGCAATAATAAAGATTAGTAAAACTGTATTTATCCTTGGGGTTTTATTTGAGAAGTAGAAAGTACCCATCTGGAAATAATTTGGAAACAGGAATTGAGACAGAAGCTTTTCCAAAACACAGCAGAGCATCACTGAGAATCCAAAAATTGCAAGAAGTTGACAAAAATCCAGATTAATCACTGGAAGTATTATATTCCTTTTGCACTTTCTAAAATTAGCTTAAGAGCTTACACTTGAGGATGGACAAATAGTTCCAACAGTTGGAACTATCCCTTGGGACAAGCATTTAATAAGCCCATGATTATAACAACAGAAAAAAAAAATCTCATGCCAAATCAATCTTTGTTTTGAAAAGAGAAATCTGGGAAAAAACAATTATATGGAATAATAAACTGGACTTGAGGAGAAGAGTTGAGTGTGTACAGAGAGTTTGAGTTAGATCATGTCTGTGCAGTTGTGCATCTGTGTCAATGGCAAGTGAGAAGAACTGGCATAGGTATGCACACACTGGCAAGTGCAGAGCTAGCTTCCATTGCAATAAGGCTTTCAGGGAAGTGGAATTTGGTATAAATTATAAGCAGGCTTCCTATATAATTTTTAAAATCAGAAAGGTATTGCTGGTAGGAGCAATCATAAGCACATCGTTGCTTTAATGGCAGAAAACACATTGTCAAATTATGAGGATGCCTTTTAATATTAAAAAATAATATTTTCAAACCTGTCTTGCATAGCTGAAAACATTTCACAATAATAGGGGGTGAGGGAGACCCAGTTACATGTGCCAAAACACCGTGAAAGCACTT
>NW_008583712.1:0-8667 GCF_000691845.1 Merops nubicus | reverse complement strand
CAGGAATGATTTCTTACCTGAGAAGCAGTATGTATCCAGGTGTGCCACCTACTGACAAAGTATATGAAGTGATAACCGATATTACTAGAAAATATAGAAACATTTTTGGGCAATCATTTCCTTTTTGACATGGTCCCACGACAGCTGAGGAGCTTCGTGAAGGAGATTCCAAAGTTCCCACGCAGCTGCAGTTAAAAAATACCTGGAAGACAGCAGGCAAAAGTGCATGAAACCTGAAGAGCAGAGAAGTGCATGCTCAGGTTTGCACATCGTGCTTTTCTGGGTTTAAATCCAAACTGCAAAACATTTTTCAGAAGGAAAAGGCTTGTTTATTGAAGGACAAATTTATGAAGAAAGTCTCTACTGTTGATGAATGTATTTAGTGGAGTTTCTTAAACAGTTATGGTAGCCAATGGCTAAAAAACACCCCATTTAAATTCTTTGCATGGGATTTCTGTTGGAAAAAAACAACGTAGAAAGTTTTAAATGTGGGATAGAAGATTGCTAAAAAAAACGTGGGCAGTTTAGGGCTGGGGGGAATGTGCCTTATTCAATTTTAATCCACTTCGACAGAATTAGTTGTATGAGGGAAACTACAACATCACATAAGGAAATGCAAGTTTCTCTTACAGTGTTCTTCCCACTGCCATTGGACGCCTGGCAGCCAGCGAGACAAGCAGAAATGTAAGTAACTCCATTTTCTCCACAGATGGGGTCCCAGTCGTTCTTGGAGCATGCACAGCCAGAGTTGCACTCTGAAAACAGGGCTTGCTCGTAATCAGTCATCTGTTTAGTTCTGGGGAAACAGAGAAGTTGCAGTGATGTTTTCTAGCAGCTGTGGAAGAAGTCATTATCAGACCATGGGTTATGCTCTCTGCCAGCCACAGCTGGCCAGATGCTCTGTCTGTAGTCCATTCAGATGTCTCTTCACATCCATGCAGCAGTGTAAATTCTTATTTCTCTGTTATCCAAAGTTTTTCACTATATCACACCACCTACTATGAGACAGTAGCTACTTTATTAAGGGTGACAGCTAACAATTTCTATTCATACATTTTCTCAGATTTTCTAAGATATTAGTTGTCTGAGGCTTGACTCGATTTTAAAGTTTAAAAGTTTGGTTACTCCAATGGCAAAGAGGGGAGTGAGCTACTTGTGGGAAACAGTCACTGTAGAATATAGTAAAGAAATTATCAGCATGGGATTCATCCAAACTGGAGGTGTGATACCTTGCACAACAACTATCTGCCAACTTCAGCCAGCTGCTGCTGAAGTCACCAGTGGAGCAGCTCCTGGCATTGCTGTGGATTTGGTGCTGGAAACTCCTTCCAAAAAGTGAGAGGGCAAGAGTGATTAAAAAGTACTAACCTCAGGTGTATCTCATGGTTAACATCATGGATAACTCAGGGTTAATCCATGAATCCTTAAGTTTTGGATTCAGAGGCTATTAAATGCCACCGGTTGTTCAGCAGCACCAGAAGCAAAGAACAATTAATTGAATCTCACTCCCCCTGCTGAGCTCCTCACATTTTCAGAAATCTCTGAGCTCAAAGGATGGGTCCTATGGCAATAATAATTAAACAGTAATCAGAAAAATAATCTGCACTTGTGGCACAAACCCCTCCAGGCTGAAGGCAACAATCATGAAAAGGTTCTGACACAATGCCCACTGGAATAAATGGAGCAGTTTCCACCGCTTTGAATCCAATTTCTGGGAAGCATATTTAGGTCAGTCATTCTCTTTTCAACAATATATACTTTGTGGAATAAAATTAGGAAGGAGTTCACTTTGCAACAGCACTTCATGCTGAATCCAGCATACCCATAGTATGACACGGTCAGTCCGGCCACATCCGAGTTCTCACAGCCCATCGCAAATAACGAGAGGAGCAAAAGGTAACCAAAGAAAGATGATCCCAGTGAGAGTTTTGCAGCCCCTAAAACACTGATTCTGAATTTTTTCATGATCAGTCCCCCAGAGAATATGCCAAAGGCCACAGCAGGGATGTTGATAAGACCTGAAATCATACAGAGAAAAAAAAAAAAAATCAGCATTAATGAAAACCCCAGCTCAATGGGCTACCCTCCTTAGCCACAAAAATGACAGCAGCAATGAGATGAAGCAACAAAATATGAAAGGGACATTTTGATTGTCTAGACTTGCATTGTTCCTACAAAGGTGTTAAGACTGCTTGCCCCCAGGAAAAGTTTGTTTGCTAGTTCTTTAGCAAGAACTATTATCTAGTTTATCTAAATAACTGTCTTCCCATTTCTTAAGCCAGGTTAAGAGTTATCTCTCCACTGTTAGTTTGTCAGTGGAGAGATGACAGCGATGTTATTTCAAGTACCTCTAAGGTTATTTCTCACAAGAGCTGTGTGGGGCACAGAGAAGTTGCCTGGCATATTGTGCTCCTTAGGGCAGCCAGGAGAGCCACAGTCCCACTGCACAGTCAGGAGCTTCGCAACACACCTGCCCCGTGCACAGATCTTCCCTGCCTCATAGCAACGGTAGGAGCAACAAGGACCACTCTCTGAGGCTGCCCCATTCCAGCTTTCCAAGGCAGCTCATCTCCTTCCCTTTTCCACTGACAGGAGGAGCTTGAGCTGCTCATTGCTAGAGGGCAAACTCAGTTTTACCTACAGTGCTATGAAATTTGGAGCAAGACCTGCTTTTTCTGTTTTGATTCAGATATGAAAACGATAATCCCTTAGAGAAGTCTCTGAGAGAGAGAAAGCCAGTGGTATGTTATCATCTCCACGCCTAGGAAAATTAGGGAATTTCTCTGGGTTTGGTTGTTGAAATGCTCCCTTAGGTGAGTGCTGCAACAGCAGAAAGACAGGACTTTCTTGTGTCAGACTTTAGGCAACCAAGTGGAATAGCATGGGAAGAAGCATGTAAACTTGTGTGACCATTAATCCTTACCTGGACAGCTTTGCTCAAAGCAGTGTCTACATTGACAGAGACAAGACCAAAAAAAATCATGTTCAGTACATGCAAAAAAGGTGTAAATAGAGACCACTGTAAATGATACTGCAGAGTCAAGAGAGGTGCCCGTTGCTGGATTTGTTACTGAAAATGATTTTCCCAGCTTTACCAGCCAGTTCCAGCACATTAAATTCCTGCTTTGCACAGAGCTGTGTGTGGGGTTTGTGACACTAGGGTCTGAACTGACTGCTAGGAAATGCACCAACTTTTTGGCTCGAGTCAGTGCTTGATTCACCTGTACACATGGAAAAAGTCAATGTTTAGAAGAGATGCTGGCAGGTGTGTTTGCTAGTGGAAAAGACCCTTATTCTATCTGTCAAAACCCAGGAGTCAGGTACCTTGGCGGAGTCCAGGAGCCCAGTTCGGCTACTGAAGAAGTTCAGGAAGCCTCACTGGGGCAGCATTTTTCAGTCTGCACATACATGAAAATTTTACTTCAAGGTGTTTAGAAGCAGCATCCAAAATGCAGCATATGTAAACTAGGAGTCACTATGTAACAGGTTTTCCTGTTGTCTTTCGCTTCTAAGAGGGGAGTAGGATGGGAACTGGGAGCTGTGTGAAGCACCAGAGAGTTCCTGTGCTCTGCCCATCCTTATGCACCCCTTTTGTTCATGCCTTTGCATGAGGAGGAAGAAAAAAATCTCTGTTGCAGGGATGGTCACTCAGCCAGAATCCTTCCCTAGCCAAGCCATCACACATTCTCCGTGGATATACTCCCCATGCTCCATGAAATCAGATGGATCTTAATCCTCACTCAGTTTGCACATACCTGAAAGCTTAGCTCCAGAAAATCTTTAAATACAATGAGAAGTACTGTACTGAATGTAGGGATTGTTTTCTGGACTTTCTCTGGCCATCGACCATGCTTGAAGATTTCTCCTTGCTTTGAGAAGTTTCGTGCCAGGAAATTCCAAATTCTATCTTTAAGGAATTAACATAGCACAATGGATAACATAGCAGCTTTTCTGCATATATACACCTCTGTTGCTGTGCAACTAATGCTGCTCTGAAACAAGGCAGTTCCCTCTGTGCTGGAAAGATGTAAACCTCTTTGCTGTGTAATGCTGTTGAACCCCTGGACCTCAGGAACTGAACACAAGCCTGCACGCAGGTTCAATAGCTGCACAGTCCAGTGTACCATCCTGAAGACATCTCCAAAACTGGCCACCTGGGTACCTGAAGATGGAAGCAGCATCTCTCTTGTGCTATATGGGAGGGCTTTGGAGACTAACTTCACAACAGAGAAAGGCTCTTAGGTAAAGTCAGGGCAGAAATGCCTATTTTTCCTTCACCAGCATCACACTGATAATTAACACATCTATTTTTTAACACATTTATTGTGTGACCACTGATATAACCTCAGCTTCCTTTTATTTAACACCAGCTTCTTCAGAAAGTAAGAAATCACTGACAATATCCCAGCTACTTTATGCTCAGTCCTTTAGCACTCACTGAGCTGATCTTCATTTTGTTGAAATAAATGGGAAGCCAGCAAGGGAACAGATCTGTCTGATCACAAATTTATGTAAAATATTTTTAAATTAATTGTATTTTAAAATATTTTCTTCTGTTGTACATACATTATTTTTCAAATTTCAAGTAAAATGGGAAATAATGTATCAAATAATGTAATATCTGCTGGGATTCTTGTATAGATAAAGTCAGAGCTAAGTGGTGCTAAAGCAGAAGTGAAATAACATACCTTCTATTACCTACTACTTAAAGCCAGACAAGGAAGGAGAAGAAATAAACATACCCTAAAAAAAATACAATTTACCCTATATTTATGTATAAGCCATTCCTAAAATGGATTTTTTTTTAAGACATCAAGAAGCTGATATAGCATTACCTATAACAAAATTCGTTTTTGCAGATGTTTGTCCATACTGTTGTTCAATATACTTTGGCTTATATGTGACCATGCCAATTAAAGAATTGAACTGAATGATACTTGCACACAAATAGAGACTGTAAACTGGGTTCCCAAAGAGGTTCTTCAGTGATGGCAAGAAGTCTGCAAGACAAAACAGCAGAAATGACAATCAGGACAGAGAGATAATAACTGCTGTGAATAATGCTTTACAACATGTTTGCACCTCCCAAAGGAGAGGAAAACATTTCAGAAGAAATTAATGTAGTTCCCCGATGTTCCTAATTGCTCCCTTATTTCTGGATGGGAGAATAGTGGAGCAAAATACTAAGTGTCAATCTCCCAGAAGAGATCTCTTGTTTAATATATCTTCTTCTAATAATAAACCAGGACTGATTTTGTCTCTGTGTGGCAACAGCCACAGCATCTTTTAGCTTAATTTGGGAGTAGGGATTGTTCAGCAGAGTTGGGAGCAAGCACAGACATACTGAGTGACAGATTCAGGTACTAAGGGAAAACATTTTTGGCAAAGTAAGGCCAAGGAAATGCAGCTATGGAAAGCACCTAGTGTCTAGATCCAGATAACTGCCTAAAACACCATGCCCATCCTTATTCTCATCAGTTATTGTGTGTGTTTTTCTAATGAATGACCTTAAAGAAAAAGTTTTAGCAAACACTGAGATTTTTTGACCCCCAATCCTGCAACAGTCACAATCTGTGAATGAATTTTTTTTTGCAGTTTCATGTAGCATAATCCTACAGATTCCAGCTGGAGAAATTCTGCATGCGAGAGGAGGTCCAGTGAACGACTGCAGAGTGACACCTGAGGGAAAAATAATAATTCTGGGGCCATTAAAATATGGCCTCAGAGAGTATAAAGTTTTGAAGTCTGAAAGCTAGTGAGAGAGGAACTCAATGGTCAGGAAAGAAACTCTAGTGACTTGCCTTTTGCCAGCTCAGCAATCTTCACTTTTTGCTGATAAGATTTGTGTTGGTCTTTCTCATCCTCAGTGATGAACTTTGACTGCTCGGAAGAGGTGCTGGAGTCCTTTCTGGTCTGTGGTTTCGGGAGGTGCTTGGGCAGGAACCAGAAGGGGATGCCAGCTAGAACACTAATCACCCCTGCGATCAGGTAGCCCAGCCACCAGGCTCCCACCCACTGCACGTCCTTGTGAGTTATTGTTACACTCTCTGGAGAAAGTCAACAAAAGGAGAAACAAGTAAACACTTTTTGAGAATATTTGCTGATAACAAGGAAGGTGATTTTGCAGGGACTTTCTCCAGAGTTTACCCCCCACCTTGCTAGGTTCTTCTGTTCTGTGGGTTTCTATCACTGTTAACAGGACCAGTCCCTGGGGGCACAATAAGGACTTGTTGATACCTGCTACACAGCAGCAGGCTTCTCCTGACAGCACAGAGTCCCCAGCTGTGCCACTCACACATCTGCAGAGAGGCTGCAAGGCCCAGGACATGGGGTAGTCCAGGTGGCCATGCACTTGCTCTCAGTCATGCTCTTCTGCACAGAAGTGCCAGGGAAAAGTGGAGTGGAGGGTGTTTTCTCAGGAGGAAGGCAATCAGGAGTGCTGGTACCCACTTCAGGAGTGTTCTGGGCAATGACAGCGTACTACGAAATGCACACACACAGCTCTCATCAGGATCCTGAGCCTCAGTCGGGCTGCCTTGTGGTGACAGCTGTGCCCCTAGTGCCTCCTCAACAGGGCATCTCCTGGGGGGCATCAGCTGTAGATCTTCTGGGGCTGAGGAAGTGTCAGGCCTCCATACCACCCCTCTTGCTAGCTTTTTCTGCATGGGTCATTGCACTGCTGTCATCCTTTTATTTTACATAAAGTGCCTGCTCTAACCCTGCTAGTCCCTCATGCCTAGAAGATAACTAGATAGTTCTTGGCCTAAAATAGACTTGTTGGAGCCTGACTGAATTTTTAAAATATAATTTTTTTGACTTACCCAGATCTACAAAGCCAATGTCAACATAAAGTTTAGCACAGAGGGATCCCAGAAGAAAGCCAAATATTGGCCCTATAATTGCCACTGTCTGGACACAGCCTGCAATTGGAAAGAGGGGAGTGTTATGCCTCTGCGATAGACAGAGCACTGGGCCTTGCTGCTCCTAGCAGCAAAGTTGTGACCTGTGATGGGTAACAAGTGATGCAGTCTTAAAATACTGAGTAAAATACTTTGCTCTGTGGCACATTAGTTAGACAAGTTAGAACATTTTCAAGAAGCAAAAAGCCAATAATAAATTTTTCCCCACTACACTGACGCTCCAACTTTTTTTTTTGTTATCATGCCATTAAAGAATGAAATTCAGTCCAAAGGAAAAAAAAGTTGGGTTACTCAATGGCATAAACTCAACAGCAGCATCAATCTGTAATTGTCAGAAAGTCTTTAGCTGCATAGATTAAAGTAACTGGAAAACAAATGTCAATTATTTAAGTTAACTGATCACTGGAAATTGTGGTGGGTCCTGAATGGGCTGAAAAGTCACTTTGCTTTGGCACCCAGTATTAATATGCTTCAATACATGCTCAGCCAAATTTTCTGAATATTTTGAATTTTCAGAATTTTTCCGGAAATCTGGGAAGATTGAATCTTGTACAAGGAGAACCTGAGGTTTTGTCTTTTGCTGAGCTGGAAACTTGTCAAGACAACATGCTGATGGGGAAGAATATTTTGGCAATATTTTGGATAAATGTGGAAATCTCTTCAAACAATGAACACAAGAAGAAAACTAATGCCACAGCACTATTGCTTATAATTCTGCCTGAATCTGGATGGAATGTTTGGAGTGCCTGCTGAAATTTTATTTTAAGTACTTAAAAAGAGTACATGTTTTTTATCACTTTCCAGAGAACTGAATGTGCACAGAGGCTCAGCAATCCACATCCAGAAGAATTAGGAAGATTAGGGTAACAGCAGGAACCTAAGGTCAAATTCTTTCCTCAAATTAAGATAATGGAACTGTGCTGGTTAAAGGGGAACTTGGTCCCTGAGTGTACGCGACCGTTAAATAAAATTTAATATTTGAATTTATGCAAAGAGAATAATCAAGGCAAGTTAATTCAGTAACGCGCATTCCATTATTCTGAATGACTCAGTTTCCTCTGAGGAAAAAATCCATTAAGAAAAAAAAAAAAAATTTATTTTACCAATGTATAAGGCAGCATTCTCTTCAATGGCATAATCATCAATGTATGTAATTCCCAGAGGCTGGATAGGAGTTTCACCTATTCCACGCAAAAGATTTCCCAGTAAAACATAGATCCACATGGAGGAGCCCGCTTCTTTTTCACATCCTAGGCACATTACAAGAGAGACAACAAGGTTGTATTTTGCATGACAGTTTGATGTTGAAAGCAAATGGCTTTTAATAAACTTCTAATGTGGGGAAAAGAGTATAAAAACTGTGAAAAATCTTTTGTGGGGTGTGAGGATGGCAATTTTAACCCAATTAGCTTGACGTGGAAAAACTTTTCCCATGAACAGATTCAATCAAAGATTTAAAAAGTTGTTTAGTTCTATAAATTTATTGCAACATCCCATTTTAGAAAAACCACTTTCTTCAAGCCAAAAACTAGGATCTCCTAATGTAAAGATCTGGGGAACATTGACACTAGTGAGCACTACCAGCCAGATTTGACTGTCTTGACCTGAATGATGGTGACAAAAGAGCTGAGTGTTTATGGGTAAGAATCAGGGGGAAGGCCAACATGGCAGATGTCATGGTGGGAGTCTGTTCTAGACCACCCAACCAGGATCAAGAGACCAGCATGGATGAACAGAGAGCTTTGGC
>NW_008583711.1:0-49577 GCF_000691845.1 Merops nubicus | reverse complement strand
GACCCGAGGCTCCCTCGCGGCGCAGCCCTGTGCTGCACCGTACCAGCCCGTCCCAGCTGCCTCCAACACGGCACCGCAAAACACGTTGTAAGCATAGGCCAGTCGCTTATCTCTGATATTTATTAGCCTATGCTTCTTCCAAGAGATCACACAAACCATTGCATAAACGTAACCAGAATATTACTTGCAGAAGGGGACAGCTATTCCACTGGGAAGAGGAGTTCCATTTAAGAAACAAACAAAAAGCCACAGATATTTGGGAGTACATTACTTCCATGCAAACTTAGGGTGGAAATAAGGAATACCAATATACAGTGGCCCTAGGGAGATTCAAAAAGCTCATCAACGTACTTGCTGTCTTTGTATAAATTGCACAAAACAGTCAAATTCCGTAGGAGATACACTTTCCTAAGTATATGGTTGCAAAGCTAATCTTTTAATTGCTTTTTTTACTGTAAGTCATACAACTTGGTTTCCACTAGTCTGCTGGAGTGTAAAACAACCATGATAGCAGCCACCTTCTTACTCTCCCTTAGCTTCATGTCAGTGAGGAAGCTAAAGCCCTAGCACAAACACTATTTGATGAATGCCTCCTTCAACAGATTTCATCATGCAGTTATTATCTCATTACTGTATTCATAAATATTACTGCTTGTATTTTCTAAGTATGGTTTTATATCCTGCAGTACAAAAGATATTGTCATTCCAAACTCATTTGTGACTAGTCATTTTGCAGCAACGTGTTTGTTCATGGTCCAGTGCTTACTCTGGATGACATACCCAGGAAATCCACATGAAGGATATCGAAAGAAACATAGCAAAACCAGTCTCTCCTTAAAGCTCATCACTTTTTAATGCAGTTCCTACTACTGAAAAAAAAATGAAAGTTTCTTGGTACTTGTTTCTGTTTGGGCTGCAGAGTCAGCACAGATAAGGTAGATTAGTCTCCCTGTTTATTGGTGCCACTACCTGATCCCAGGACAGCAAAAAGGGCTGGATTGCCTTTCTGTAAGGGCTATGAAAGATGAGGTGAACCTTAAGAACTGTAAAATCACCTTGCATCTGAATGCACTCCAGCAGCTACATTACTCTTAAGGAGCAAACTCCTTAAGAGTATTAGTCACAGGTCCCCTGCTAAAGTGCACATAGTTAGAGGATTATGATCTAAAAAAGTGCAGTTTGGCTTCCTCAGTGTAACCTCACAATGTTATTCGGGCATTTATGAATAGGCAGATATCCATGCAGCAGAGCTGCTAATAGTATGGCATGTACCACTCACACTGCAAAGCAAGTGATCTCACCTAGGCAGCTTGTGTAAACACAGCACAGCCACACAAATACCACAAGCTTCTGAGCGTACTTAAGGTTACTCTATGAAGAATATTTACTGTGTTGTCTGGAAACACATAAATAGGGCTTTGGGGGATTTGCTCCCTCTTCCCCAATTTTTCATAAAGAAAATTTATAGAAAGATCATGGATTTCTTCAAAGAAGGTTTTTGCTGTTGTGGTAATTTAGCACACCAAACTCTGAAGAGTGACTTTTCAAAACAGTTATTTCCAAACCCAGCAATCTTCCTTTCTGAACACCTGCTTCCTTTAGGAAGTATTCTGCTACTATAGAACTGGCAGCACTTCAGAGTGCCCTACTTGACCAAATGTACGCTGCTAGAACAGAACAGATTATCCCCAAGACTGCATTTTGGAGAAGTGCTATTTAAAGCTCCCTGGATGTGACAGTGAAACTGCATTTAAATTCTGGAAAAAAAAGGTTCAAACCCTTTGAAAGAAGTTATTAATGTTTGTGTACCTTCTTCCTTAAACCAATAGATGTTTCCTACGAACAAGAAAATTAAGTCTTTGGTTATTCACAAGATCTACCAGAAGGTCACTAAAACTCAAGAACGAGTAGATTCAGCTGTCCAGTGGTCTCACAGAGAAACAACTAAATCCTAGTCCTGCCCAAATTAGAAAAGGGTAAATCCTATTTACCTGCATTTAGTCTACCCTAGACACTGTCTTTCATTAGTAATACTTAGGGCAGAAATCTATTTCATGTGGAGCAGTGTTACAGAACAGAAATCTCATAAGAGTGAATATGAAGATCATGGCATGTGAAGTGTCTGTTTTGCAAAACACTCACCGAAGAATCCTGTAATAAAATAAGGTTTGTTTTTAAATAATATATTTCATTAGATCAATTAATGCAGCTGGAAAACTACAGGGGGCAAGCTCTACTTTGGATCAGGCTTAAAAGCTTATCTACTTTTATCAATTGTATGAGCTCATCTAAGAAAAGCCACTACCCCTCCCCACAAGTCTGATTTGTTGTTATCACAGCTACAACACTCCTTCTATTAAAAAAAAACAAAGAACAAGCTCAGAACATTTGCTAAAAGCTTTTAGTTGTTTTTTTCTCCCCATCAAAATAGCAATTAGTTCTAGCCAAGTGATAAAGAGGTTTAGCCAATAGCTTTGCTGGTTTTGAGGTAACTTTGTAAAGTAAGCAGCTGTTTAATTTCAATATACAGTTACTGAACTGGCTTACCTGATGGGTACAGAAAGGTCTTGTGGGAAGTGTCAGAAAATTACTACATATTCTCCAATGATTTAACCTCCATGGCCACTAAGAGAAATACATATGAAAGAAATCTGTACAGCAAACCATATGGAATATTCAGGAAACAGTCACAAGGAAATTACAAAATTATCCCAGCTGTAGGAAAAGGACAGATGGGACCCTCAAAAGCCTATTCAAGACTGACCTCTTGCTTCAGCAGAATCAACTACAGCATTGTTATCCTGATAGATATCTGCATAAGTTCTTCAAAGGCCTCTAATGAGAGACATGTCATGACTCCCAAGGTAAAGAGTGCTTGAGTATCCTTAATAAGATGATCTAACTTTTACCCAGTACCAATATCTGAGCTAATCTGTGAATACAAAATTACTCTTCAGTGTTATACCAAAAAAACCCCAAACTTTTTCTAACTGCTGAAGAATTTAACACGCCACCAGTTATTATGTATTGCTAAGAAAGACTTAGTAGGCTGTTGCTGTGTGTCTACAACTGTCTCTAGATATAAAGTGAAAGAAATGCAAGTCTAGGAGCAAACATCATCAAATATAATGCATGACAGAGTACAGCTGACAGCAGGTATTTCAACTTAAGTGTGGCTCAAAGCATTATTTTCTTAATTCTTTTATGGCCACAGTGGATTTGTGACCGAGAAGCAGGAGGACAAGGATACAGAAAAGGGTGATTTAAAATTTCTAAAGAACAATTGTTTTGTGATAAACTTTTCAGAGCAGGGTAATGAAGCTACCAGAAAAAGCAGCATCACACAATCTTACGGCTCCTGAGAACAATGATTTGCAGAGGATACATGGAGGTGGGGGGAGAAAAAAAAAAATTAAGAAGAGAGTGGTCTTCCTACTCCCTAATAAAATCAGTTGCAGAACACCCCTAGGAAGAGTGCTTCAAAAGGCTCAGATGCCATCTTTACCCACTCCCCCTCTAGCAACAGTTCTTGCTAATTTTTAAACATTTCTTGTTTTTCTCTGACAGCCCCATCAGTAGTTACTCCAACAGGGAGAGAGGTTACTTCTTCAGAGACAGATAGGTAAATGGCCTTGGATAGCCAGTTAGTTACTTCATCTTTGCCTCAGAAGATGGGGACAAAATGTTCCAGTTGTTCTGCACAATCCTCTGCTACTAAAGAAGAGAACAAGTAATGGCTAATGTAGTATGGAAAATTACTGCTGCAGTGAACACTCTTAAAGAGGAAGGAATTGCATTCCCTGCACTCTGGCATAATCAGAAGCAGAAAGCCCTCTCCAAGTAATTTTTCTGGATGTCCAGTTCCAGCTGATCTAACAAATCCACAGGAGAATCAGCTCCTAACATTTCAGATCTTAACTCTCCATTCTCAAGCTGAAGACTAGACCTTTCCACGCTGAAGCACAGCAGTAAGAAAAGTACAGAAAGTGATCTGTCATACTTCCTTAAAGCAGCTGAACTTCAGAAGGAACTTTTTGCTTATGTTCTCTTCCATTGCTTCTTTTGGTGGCAATTTACTACATTATATCACTATTCCCCGCTCACATGAACTCTGCAAACAGAAAGCAATCCTGTCCTACATCCTGGAAGGCCCTTTTGTTTGTTTTTTTTTTTTTTTTTTTTACTCACACAACAGCAGTAGCCCTGTCATGGCATCAAAGAATAGTGACAATTATCAGCAAACCTCTCAATCCACGAACAAAGGGAAACAAAACAACATAGCTGTTTAATAAAAGTGTTGTTGAGTACCCCCAATATACTTACAAAAATTCAAGAAAAAGCAGGACCAGCAAGTCTCCAAGCAAGCCTTTGCCAAAGTGCATGCTGTTTGGATTTCAAGAACCGTGGCATGCTTGGTGAAGGGAAGGAATATGTGGAAATTCTTTTCGCATTTTCATGAGTAGAGGTGAAACAGAAGTGTGGAAGTGCAGACTCCAGCTAAGGTAAGATGTAGGTGATGGATGGGTAACAGTAGGTTTTGGCAAAAGTCTTACAGAGTCAACATGAAAGGACATTTCTAACTAACTCTATTACAGAGGAAATGGAGGGCAGAAGGGAACGAGCCTCCATCAAACATGGACAGGAAAGCAAAGTGGATCCCAACCAGCTTCTAGATGAAAAAGCAGAGGAAGATAGGGAAGAAAAAAAGGTCTCTAGTTAAAGCTAAGCTGGGTGGTTAGATATAAGCATCTGTAAAATATTCTAAGCACCTCAATTTATTAAAGCCAAGGTAGGCAACACAAGGGAAAGAGACAAGACAGCCAGCTAAGTGAAGGAAACTGAAGGCGATTCAACTTGGTTGAAGCAGTGGCCAATCAAGATAGCCAGTGCTGCCTTAAAAAAGCCACTTCAGGCATAGTCTGATCCAAAAGAAAATAAGAGATGCACAACCAGTTCCCACAAAAGCCATTAGCTAAGCTCTCTTTCCTGCAGTTTGTTTCAACATGTGACTCTACAGAACGTTGTGCTGTGATATGAAGGAATGACCTTTTTAAATGTTCTGTGATAAGTTCAATTTGTTTTAGCTGTTACCTCTACACTGTTCCCAAGGAAGGAATACAGACTGGCAAAAATTATACATACCATGGTAGGCACGCTCATTTACATGGATCTCCCAAATGCTGTGGCTGCCTTAGGAAAGCCAAGTAGGACACCATTCAGCATGTCCAGCCAGAGAACAGCTACACCTTGCATGCTCTCCACCTGCCTACAGCAGCTGAAGGATGCTACTGGTTTCTCACCTTTCAGTGTATGTGACAAGAAAAATCAATCCTAGAGCAAAAAAGGAGGAAACAGTGCTGACTGCAGCTCTGACAGACAGTGGTGTAGCTGAGGTGAGTACCTTTCCCTCCACTGGAGCCTCACACTAACCTGTGAACATTTGCACCAGAGAGAGGATGTGTGTACAGTGGCACAGTAAAGACAGGGAAAGAAGACTGGGGGAAAAGTGGAGATCTCTTAACACTCAGTGTTACTGGCCCTTTCTGCTCATCCTGCAAGTAACTGAGGACTCCCTGCATCCTTACAAGAATTCCTTAAATAAAAAAATTGTGCCTGCACTGCTGTAGTCATGCACATAAGCCCTATTTGTTAATCAGTGCCAGGTTTACCTCTCTGTCAAATTGGCTGCTCATTCATCATTATGGCTCAGTTTGAGGCAATGATCAGGCACATCAATCTACATGGAATAATTTCCTATGCGGACATCGTCTTAGAAAGACATTGTTTTTTTCCTACTTACAAGCTTACAATGTTATTGGAGAGCAGCAGACAGAAAACATCACGCCAGAGCAATTCACACAGTGTGAAACCAGAGAATGACTGTGACTTCTAGGAGCTGCCATAACATAACAATAATATATGAGTACATAAAAAAAAAGACTGGAATCTGCTGTGAAATGTTAATATTAATTCATATACTAATCCACAAAAGGAAGATGCCTCTATATGTAATCAATTTCCATATGAAATCCTACTCTACAAATAGCTGAGATTATTATTATTGTACTCTTTAAATATGTCCACTTTATTTATCCAAGCATTGTACTTTTCTGAAACTGAAAGCTTACTTTACCATCAAAAGAGGCAATTCTTTTTCCAGAGTTTATGTCTGAAAGAGTTCTTTTACATCTGCTTTAAAACATAGTTGTGTTCAAGCAGCATTATCTGGTTGCCCTTGCACTGTATCTCAGTGATTATGTATGAAATACACTTAGCCCATAAACAAAAGCTTCATTAAAAACATTATATACAGTTGTGCAGACGGGCTTGCAAATTCACCCGAGTCCAAAAAGGTGTCTGAACGCAGCCAGCTTCAGGTGCAGAAACTGTATAACCATCAAACTGTTGTCACCATCTCAGAGCTAATAAACCGCGCCTCTTAATGTGAGAAACAGGCCTATGCCTCCTGGAAGACACCCAACCATAATGAAGGTCAGGTTACATCCCAGATACACGCTTGCAGTAGCATTCTGTTCAGATCATTAGCAACCATACAAGACTAGAACTGGTATGGGATTTCAAGCAGCTAAAATTGCTTTGCTGATATTGCTCAATACTGGACAACCACCAGACTCATTGTCACTCTACTAGAGAGTTCACCGAACTAACCAGAGTCAAAAGCAGTGAGCATTCATGCAAGTTGCTATGCTCAGCAGATAGCTATATTGTGAGAAGAGACAAGATCTGTTGAGAAAGCAGTCTTTTTATAGCCTTCACTATATGCAGTATTTGTCGTTGAACTGCTACCCATTATTTAAAATGGGTTTGGTTAAACTGTCACAAACTATGTGTGCACCTTTTTAAACACTGTTTGCAGATGGGTTAAGCAAGAAGGAGATAAAACCAAATCAATAAGAAGCTTTTATAAGCCCATGTACATTTATTTACATCAGGACTCCAAACAGCTTACATTTTACTGATGAGCTGTGTTAGGTAGGGAACAGCATTTGCAAAACAGACTACTGACAAAACTATGCAAATTTATGCTGTCGTTCTTGTAATGTCAAGTCAGCTTGGGAACAGCTACTGCTGTGGTTTCCTTGTGAAAGTGTAAGCACTTTAACATCTGATAAGAGACACTGTAGGAGTATATCTTAATAAAGATAGAAATTCAGTTTCAATACTTCATCCTTATAAATTCACTAGGACAACAAATGCTCTGTGTGACATATCTGCAAGTAATTTGGGGCTTTAAACATGAAAAGTACAAATCTGAAGCTTAAGTATTTGAACTTGATCCTCTCTTTCAATAGGATGAGCAAAGCAAGATTCCAGACTTTGGCCCCTTTCTGCTTCAGACAAGATATTTATGAAAAGTACTAAACTACAATAATATGATTTCAGAGAGATGCATAAGCAAAGCATTAAGGGGAAATGGCTTTCTCAGCTGTGTGTCTTCAGATACAATGAGGAAGTTCTAGAACTGATAGATGACAGACCTCAAAATCAAATAACTCTGCTTGTTGTAGAGCCTGTGTCATAACAGCTCAAAATGACACAGTAGATTTTGGAATATTCTGTAATTAATCTTTGGAAATGGTGACTGTGATAAACACTTGTATAATATAAATACCTTTATGCATATGATGTTTCAAAACATAAATTGACAAATGGACATTGGTTATATTTCTTCAAAAATGTATTCTGCATTGCTCAGTGTGACTGGCACAAGAGTGTAAAGACCATTGCAGATCCATTTAAAGCAGTCAAGAAAGCCTGTGTGACATGCCCTTCTTCCTTCCTAAAAAAAAAAAAAAAAAAAGAGAGATAAAGGAAGTTTTATTTTATTTGCTAAGCTTAGAAATTCAGGTCTTGTTTACATGAGCCACTGGAAAACTGGCACAGCTATGCTGCAATTATAAGCAAGTAAAACTCTGGTCATAAATTACAGTGTCTATCCAAGCTTGGCATGACTCATTCGTTTTGCAATTGTCCTTTAATATCTAAAAGATTTGATATCTTTAATATCAATCAGTCTGTTTCCAGGAATACCATCTTTTTTGCACACCTGCCTAATGGTTTACAGGAAGTAGAAGTTCAGACTTTTGAATTCAAAGAGGGAAGCTCAAGCTCTAGTACGGGTCCTGCCTCCCAACACTAGCTCTTTCCAGCCACGACACGTGTGTGCAAGCACGAGCTTCTCTGGTTTAAGTGGTAACCTTGTTGACAAGGCACTTTCCTACAGAATATTTGGCGCTCTGTTCCAGTTTTAGGCCACATGACTTGGTTGCTAGAGAAAAATACTCATCTGGGTAAGCACAAGGAGAAAATTGCAATAAATCGTGGCTACAAAAGGATTTAATTCTCAATGAAAAGGGCATTTACAGAAAACTAAGGAAGAAAGAATCATTGGTAGGCTGCACTCATCTTCCGTTAAGAAAATATATTTTCTTTTTTACTTTATTTAATGAATAGAAATGTATTACAAAGATTAGAGGCAAAATATCCAGTTACAGCTCAAAAAAAATTAAGTGCATTTACATTGTTATCAAGAGTTTAAATTAGCATTATGCAACCAATTCCTTTATAACGGAACTTCTATACTCATTCTGAACAAGGAATTTCTCTTTTCAGCTCAGAAAAAAATTGTCAGTCTATTACCATGAAAATTTAGTTGGTTTTCAAATTCTGAAACTAAGATTCACCTTTCCAAATATGCCTGTATAAACCAGAAAAATCTATGTCTTTAAATATCTTGAAAGATTCCTGTAATTAATCTGATTGTAAATTCCTGGGACTTTGGTGAGCAATTCACAGCTATTTGATAAACACAGGGACTACTGCACTGTTAAAATGATATTTATAAACTGAGAAGACCTTCTTCTGTAAAAATGGCTGAAAAGCTTCTATTTCAGAGAGAGATCTGCCTTTAAATTTTTTGTTAGCCATAATATAACTTGTGAATATGTGTGTACACAATATGTTGTTTTGTTTGTTTTTTAATAAAAGCATTTTACCTGAAGGCTGTACAGCTGTTCAGTGAGATTTGGACAGACTGGAGAGCTGGACCAACAGGAATCTAATGAGGTTCAACAAGAATAAATGCAGAGTCCTGCACCTGGGCAGGAGTAATAAAATGCACCAGTACAGGTTAGGAGATCTGCTGGAGAGCAGCCCCATGGAGAGGGACCTTGGAGCCCTGGTGGACAACAAGTTGTCCATGGGACAGCAGTGTGCCCTTGTGGCCAGGAAGGCCAATGGGAACCTGGGATGCATTAAGAAAAGTGTGTCCAGCAGAAGAAGGGAGGTCCTGCTCCCCCTCTGCTCTGCCCTGGTGAGACCTCACCTGGAGTATTGTGTCCAGTTCTGGGCTGCCCATTTCAAGAGGGACAGAGACCTACTCGAGAGAGTCCAGTGGATGGCTACAAGGATGACTGGGGGACTGGAACACCTGCCTTATGAGGAGAGGCTGAGAGACCTGGGGCTTTTTAGTCTGGAGAAGAGAAGACTGAGGGGGGATCTAATTAATGTGTATAAATATACGAGGGCTGGGTGTCAGGAAGAAAGGGGCAATCTCTTCTCACTTATGCCCTGAGATAGGTCATGGGGTAAGGGTCACAAACTGGAGCACAAGAAGTTCCACCTCAACATGAGGGAGAACTTCTTTACTGTAAAGGTTCCAGAGCACTGGAACAGGCTCCCCAGGGAGGTTGTGGAGTCTCCTACCTTGGAGACTTTTAAGACCCATCTGGATGCGTTCCTGTGTGACCTGCCCTAGACTAGATGGTCCTGCTCTGGCAGGGGGATTGGACTCATTGATCTCCAGAGGTCCCTTCCAACCCCTAACATTCTGTGATTCTGTGATTTTCCTGACCAGTAAACTAGTCTCAGCTACAAAAGCCATAGCTGACTACTTTCTCTTTCATTACACCTAAGTAATAAGTCAAGGAAAATAAAAAAAAAGAGTGCAACTTGCTACTTTTCCATGAAAACATTGGTGTAAGCCATCTAACATTCAGTTAACGAGTTCAAGAATCAAGGCCAAGCTGACCTGATATTATCTTAATAAAAATCCTTGTCTGGATCCTCTGCCCATTTTCCAATTAGAAACATTATCTTTGCTTATCATACTTTGGTCTACATTTTTAATGGCCACAAATAACTTGAATTATTTGTTACATCTGGTATTTCCACTAACATAAGCAATTAGGACCCAACAAAATGCTGTGACATAGGGAACACATGGACATATGGCTGTATCATGGAACACACACTTCTATAGCTCTGAAAGGTGAAAAGACTGCCAAAAACTCAGAAATTCAGAAGGTGCAGTATTTCAGCACCTATTGCCTTCCTAACCTGGAATTAAAAGGAAAACTTCTGAAATTCAGAGACGAGATAATAAGTGGAATGAAAAGTTACAAAAAAGTAACATTACTCATACAAAACCATCTGAATTTCTTTTTTTAACACTCAGAGTTGAACATCAACACAAATTGCCAGACTAGAAGATAAAGTCAGGATACCCCGAATTTATGGGTTTTTGTTTTGGTTTGGTTTGGTTTGGTTTTTTTTGTTGTTTGTTTGTTTTTTGTTTTTTGTTTTTTGTTTTTTTTTTTTAACATTGTCTGGGCTTCTTTAATCTCACCTTAAATATATAAAGAATTGACTGAAATGGCCAGTGTTATTTTCAAGAATTTCTGGAGAATGGGAGAAGTATCAAAAATGAGAGAAAGAAGAGAAACAATGCTTTCATTTAAAAAAGGAAAAAAAAAACCTGAAACAGTTCAGCCAGCTAAATTTCAATTCCTGGGGACAAAAAAAAAAAAAAAGAAAACAAACAAACAAACAAACCCAGAATTCAGCAAAACAGTTTTGTAAGCGCATAGATAAGATGTGAAAGAGTGAAAGCAAAAAGTCAGTTTGACATGCATGCTAAGGACAGACCCTCACCAAACCTACCTAACTTGCCTTGCACAATAGGAGAGTAGGCTTTAAGCTATGGAAACATTTTCCTCCATGAGACTACATCAATCTAAACACAAAACTGTCTTATGCTGAAAAAGCAGCCATCAATGGCTGACTGCCAGCTTGAAAAGACATGGCACATGGGATTCCATAGCAAATGCCCCCTAGATCCCATTCTACACAGAATGGCAAACTGAATTATGGAATCAAGAGAATGCTTACATCAATGAACAAGTAATACAAAGCTTCTAAGGACTGGGGGAACCTGAGAGGATACACTTGAATTTTAAAGATTCCTGACAAATTGGAGAAATGTTCTGGAATCGCCTAAAAAAAGGAATGTAGTTCTTAGGGAAGAGATTTAAATTATTACTCTCTGATAGAAATTGCCAACTATACAAAGATAGGAAACAGAAACAAGATGCTAGAGCCACTCTGCTTGAAAAGAGCTCAGGTTATAAAGGATTATGGCATCATGAGGTCAACATGAAAAAGAAAAACAACAAAACCTTAACATGATTCATACATGGTATAATTTAGCTTGCAAGACAGAGGAAGCAAACCTCTCTGTTCTACTCTGCAGGAATACCCTGTTGTTTCGGTCACTGTGTATCAAATATGTGAACTGAATGTTGTTCTCTGTATTCTCATCAACACAAGTGATTGGATACCTAGAAAATATGACTGAGAAAAAGACTGGGAACAGGGAGTAAAGCCAGAACACCAGAAAGACATTTGAGCTAAGGAGGGGGAGAAGACTGAGAAGAGAAAGGAGATACTGTAGAATCTTGACTGCTAGTAGTCTTTAAAACAGGCAGATAAACTTCTCATGCACAGCCTAGATATAATAATTGGTTCTTCCCTAGGGCATCTTGATAGATCTAACAGATCTCTTCAGGTCCTTCCCTGCTCTGTGGTTCTAGGAAAACACATTTTAATACAGCTAGCTATCCCACACATAAAGACAAAGAAAATAATCAACATGTACACATGGGAAAGTAATCTGGAAAGCACCGTCTCCAAAAAGAACATTGAGAACTGTAGACCAGGCTCCACTGCATTTATAGAATGGTTCAGCTGCCTAGAAGACTACTTTGATCTGAAATGTATAGAAGTAGCGGTATCAAGTAGAAAAACAACAAACTTTCCTGTATACATGATGCTGATCTAACTGTTTAAGAATATGATAACTTTCCTCATGTTAAAAATTATTTGGAAATGCTGGAAGGACTTTTATGGCTCCTGTTTGACTTGATAAAGAAAAACAGTCTCCTAGCAGGCAGCTTAAAACACTCAGTCTAGGCAAATTATCAAAGAGAAATTTGAAAGATTCCTCCAATTTTTTAACATGTACATATATATTTAAACACATACACACTCCTAAGACTCGTTAAGACATCTGAAAAGGAGGAAAAGATTGGAAAAAAAAAAAAATCAAGAATTTTCAGATTCCCAAATGAACTCATAGAAAAGCTACAATGAATGAGAATTGACATTACACAAATGTATCTTGCAGAGATACGATCTCCTAGCAGCAACAAAATTAAACTCTGAAAGCTCTTAGTGCAAGAAAGAGACACTGCCACTTCAATATTTTTAAGCAAGATTTGAGATCTTTCAGAGAGATATACTTCTATGTGGCTTCTTGGAGAAAAACAAAAGTCCATGACCTACATAGAGAAGAGACAGGATAAGATTATGACAACTATCCAACCTGGCCTAGCAGCCTAAGCAATTCTTTCCCTCAGCTGTTCTGTTAGCTGCTTCCTAGTCTCTGTATTTTGCAGCAGAGGAGAGCCAGAGGGACTGAACACAAAGTGACCTGAAGCAGAAAGAGGCAGGAAGAATACTGTTTCATGTACCTCAAAGGCAAGACATATAAAAATAATTACCTAAACACAATGTAAGAAAGGAGCTTGAGACTTGGCAAGGAGAAAACTCAAAGGGCTACAGGGAGAGCAAAGTTGTGAAGAGAAAAATGAGCATAGCAGGAGGAAGATGCCTGCTACCCATCAGGGAAGAAGTGGTGAGTCACCTCTTGAAAAGGCTCTAGGCGTGAAATATGTGCAAAGAGAAATGAAGCTCATCTGCTCACAAAGACTGTGAAGAAAAGAAAGACCTTTTATTTTCCCTGAAGGCTGCCTGACATCTTTCATGCTAGTTGTACCTGAAGCTTTTTGCTGTCCCTCCATAGGCTCAGACTTGCCTGACAAAGCAGTTCCAAAGTCACTTTGCTTTCAGGGACGTCAGAAAAAGCAAGCATGTATTTTATTGTTATTGCTATACTGATTAATCTGTGTCTAAATCTAGCCTCCACATTGCATATAGTCAGTGTTTACATTTTAATTACTGTATGAGCTGTTCCAAAGGAATCTTCCCCTTCCCTATAGTAACAACCAGGAAAAAAATTTCCAGTAATAGATTGTTTCCAAGTGTGGTTATTGTCATAACGATTTAACCTTCAGCCCATCCGAACAACTACTGCTAGAACAAATTCTCCCTTTGGCCAGCAATGTGTCAAGTTGTACTCCAAAATGCTGTCAAGGCTGTTACTGGATGCTCAGCAGAAGACTTCAGCAATGTAACTAATTCATGCTACCTGTCTGATACAGAAAATTTAAGATTGCTAATACAGTTGGATCTTTTCTGCAACAGTAAAATAGTTTATTTCACACTGCTTATAACTTACAGCTCTCAGGCTTAAGTTCTCAATATTTTTGTTACAATGTTGTCCCAAAAAAAAATCAGTACTAACGAAATGCCCTATGTCAAAATAAATTAAAAAGTGGTTCAAAAACAGAACTTAGGTTAAATATGAGTTTTGGGGTTTTTTTTGTGGTTTTTTTTTGTTTTGTTTTGTTTTGTTTTTTTAACTATGACATTACTTTAGAAAGGATTCCTAAAAATTTAATAATAAGAAAGATTTATTATGCTGCAAACATATATATTACTGCAAAGTAACCAAAGTATTTACTCATAATAGAACAGGGCAACCTTAGGACTTTTTTGGTGTTTTGGAAGAAATGCCAATGTTAAAACAGACACAGAATATACTCATATTCTGTAGCTGTACTGGTTTGGGGGGGTTTGAATAAATATATTAGCGACATTAGAAGAAATATATACTTAGATTAAATTACAGTTAGATTAGATGTGTACTGGAGCTTGGATAGGAACGCTCAAAAAGTGATTACAAACACTAAGGATTATGATTTGGGGATTGGAAAGGCCCCAAATAGAAGAATGAAATGATATTGTGTTACAGGGTTATCAAGCTTTTGGAAACTGTTAAGAGATGCAGGGGGGTAGCAAGAGGGACACGTGAAGACAAGCAGCCACAGGCAGGGTTAAATGTGGTACATGTTAGAAAAGAAACCAGCTATGGAAAGAACTTTGTGATTTGGGGCTGAAGTGCAGGCAAATAACAGGAGATCCTGAATTTCTTCAGAGTGAAAATGTGATTTCATAACACCAGCTAGGCCTATCGTTTTCTTACATTAATCTCAGTAATACAATAATTAGGATTTAGAATCGTATGTGTATCTGCCATGTTGTTTCTGTAAGAGTTGCTGTGTGTTCAGGCACCCATGGAAGAGAGGGTGATATGAAAAGATGCCCTTTAAAAAATAGTGCTAGAGCAACTCAATCCTGAAGTCCCATTCTTGCCTGAAGGAAATTTTGAGTTCATGGGACAGAAAGATAAAACCTTGTGATACTGAAAAAAACAGAAACATGGAAGAATTCAGATATGTGAAGAAATAAAGATTTATGAGGGATGTGCAGGGAGAAGAAACTATAATATGGCACATGTTACAGACCTGAATAATGCAGAGAAGTAAAGTGTCATCAGCAAGGCACACAAGCTGACTTTGTTAAGGCAATTCTGGAGCTGAGCCATCTATCAAACACGGAAAACATTCTGTGAGACAAAATGCTCCACAAAGCATGCTGAGACAAAGTGTTTCTTTAGGAGACGGGGGATTTTTCACAGTATTGAAAGGTAGGTTCTGCTTGTCTTTCCGCTGTTTTAGCTATTTTACAGCCACTTAGACATCTGACAATTTAATATTATCATCTTCTAAAAATGCTAAGATCATCAAAACTTGGTTTGAAACATTTGTAACACTTGAACGGAGCTTCAGGTGTCTTATAAACAGTGCTTCCTTATGCAGTATCACTAAAGCAGAAGCCTGAGTGACAGTACAGCTTAGGACATTAAACCAGAAGCACCACTTTCTGAATTATTTTGAAGAACTGTTTTTAAAGTAGATAATTAACAATAGCTAGCATGTACTGAGCTCAAATTAAACACTGTAAACCTCTTTTAGGCTGAAAGTGGTATTTAAAACTCTTGTTAATTTATTACCCTGGGGATGCATTAGTGGAAATACCTCTTTACTGAGCTATGACATACCCATATAACACACAAGTGTTTGTCAGCTGAACAGGCCAACCAGCAGTTATCTGCTCTGATCAATACTTAATTTTCACATGGAGGCTAAGAACATATGCAACCTACACAGGAAGAACAACTCTAAAACTGATAGCCTGTTTTGCAAAGTTATTTTTTACTGCAATATCTGTCCTGATACCAACAGCTCATGCCTGTTTCATAGAATCATAGGATGGTTTGAGTTGGAAGGGACCTCAAAAGGTTATCTATAGTCCAAGCCCCCTGCAGTAAGCAGGGACATCCCCAACTAGATCAGGTTGCTCAGAGATCCATCACGCCTGACCTCGAATGTCTCCAGGATCGGGGCCTCTACCACCACTGGGCAACCTGTTCCAGTGTTTCACCACCCTCATAGTAAAGAGCTTACTAGTTTCCCCGTCAAACTACTTCAAGCAACCAATTTAAAACCCCCGGGAGAGGAAATACTCAGTCCTCCAGAATCTAGAGCAGGTTCAAGTTTTCTGCTTAACATCAAATTCATGTTGCAGTGCTATTAACTCTGGGAAGCAAACATTTGCTGTGTTTTTTTTTTTTCTAATTCTGAATACGTGGACAAAGAAGCAGTACTGACACACTTGTATCTTAATTGCTGGTGCAAAACTATTCAGCTTACCATTTATTGATTCATAATACTCTGACAGTCCTAGGAAAGGCTGTAACATATTTATGCTTTATTTGCATATGTAAATCACATATTAAAATAGGGCTTAATTACAACTTAAATTCCCCCTCCTTCCCCATGATGAAGAGATAGAGTACACGGCTTTCACTGTAGGATAAAGCCTGATGAAAGTGATTAAAATAGAACTTGCTGTACAGTTGCTCAGAACCACACTCTCATTTCTGCAGTTTCAGCATTTCCAAACTTGCAGGAAGGCATAAATAGACTACAACAATGAAACAGAGCTCCACCAGAGATCTGAGACAAAGAACGCAAATACAGGAACTTCACTTTTTCAACTCAGTTCCTGATTCATATATCCCACATCAAAAAGGTTAGAAGATCTACATTTGACACAGAAAAATGCTCAGCTTGTCCTTGACTAAAATTTTAGTTTATATTCTCAGAATTTAATCAGACAGTGACTGCGGTGAGAATCACAATTTGTGTAACTGCAGAGAATGTCAGCACTAAAGGGGACAGAATTTAGGTTGCACGAATGATTTCAAATACAAACAGCACCCAACATAAACTCTTACTAAGCTTCAATCATAGAAACTTTGGCACAACACTGTTGATGGTGCCCAGGGGTACAGGAATAACTTTAGAATCAGGGAAACGTTTTGGTTGGAAGAGACCTTTAAGGTCATGGAGTCCAGCTGTTAACCCAGTGCTGCCAGGTCACCACTAAACTGTGTCCATAAGCATCTCATCTACTTGTCTTTTAATTACTTCCAGGGATGAGGATTCCACCACCTCCCTGGGCAGACTTTTCCAGTGCTTCACAACCCCTTCCATGAAGAAATTTTTCCTAATATCCAAACTAAACCTCCCCTGGAACAACTTGAGGCAATTTCCCCTTGTACTATTGCTTGTTACTTGTGAGAATAAATAAACTTGGGAGAACAGACTGAACCCCACCTTGCTACAACCTCCTGTCAGGTAGTTGTAGAGAGTGATAAGGTATGTCTTCCACCTCCTTTTCTCCAGGCTAAACTACCTCAGTTCCCTCAGCTGCTCCTCATAAGACTTGTTCTCTAGACCCTTCACCAACTTCTTTGGACGTGCTTCAGCACCTCAATGTCCTTCTTGTAGTGCAGGGCTCAAAACTGAACTCGAGCCCCTGTATCCGAGGTGCAGCCTCACCAGTGCAGAGTACAGGAGCATAATCGCTTTCCTTGTCCTGCTGGCCGCATTATTGCTGATACAAGCCAGGATGGTTTTGGCCTTCTTGGCCACCTGGGCACACTGCTGGCTCATATTCAGCCAGCTGTTGAACAGCCTCCCACGTTCTTCTCTGTTGGGAAGCTTTCCAGCCACTTTTCTCCTTCTATTTTACCTACAAGTAGAAGTTTCTTTACACATTATAGCCAGCAGAAAGTCTCATGAACAGGAGCATTTATACCCATGTTCCAACTGTAATGTTTTCCCCCATTTCACCTCCAGGGGAAATGAAAACCTACCATTTCTATGGGACTAAACATCAGATCAGTGGACAGAGTCCAGTTTTACCCTCTTGCACCTCTACTCTCACAAGTGATACGAGAACTCTCTCCTATTCCTACGCAATGCCCACAACTGCTGCAAAGTTTCCATAGGCATGTAACTGCATAAATGGAAATCCTTCTTTTTAATACTTATAGCCTTGACAAATCTGAGTGGTAGTTATGGAAAAAAGAAAAGGCCTCTTGTGTAGTTCAACTGCAAAATATCAAGAGATCTGCTGAAAAAATTGGAAAGATTCTCTTAAAGAAAAGGTCGCAAGAATGCTCAACAAGGAAGAGTTAGGGCATATCTATGCAGTTTTTGCATGTAATATTGCCTCAGTAACACAAAGACTTACTAATTTAGAAAGAAATATGGGTATAGCTTATAAAACTCCCAAATGAAGACACAGTAATGACAAAAGTATTTCTATTGTTATGTTTTATAGCTGCAGATAAAATGAAGAAGAATTTGTAGTGTGGAAATTTCAGGCTGACAAACATTTCTGAGCAGTAGCATTGTAAAACAGAAAAAAGAAAAGCCCTAGGTGCAAAAATACCCAAACTTATCCTGATGCATGACTTCCATGTTCTAGTTGATCTACAAGCCAATTAACCAGCCCAAAATATCAAATCGTGCTCTTCTTCCTCTCAATGCAAGCCATATTCAGCATTTTCTCCATCTCAGATTTAGCGACCTCAAACATTAGTTACTTGTAATCCATCTTTTTGTATTGAGTCTTTCTTTACCCTTAACTATGTTTACTTTGAGGGATTTTAATTCTTTTCCTCACGTTCTTCACTACAGAAAGGTTACAGCCACCTGTCTAAGTAAAGACAGAGGAGGGAGCTTAAGCTACAGTATCTAGAGATTTTTACAGTGTCTGAACAAACTGTTAATACATTTTTGCTTTAGTTTCCATTTGAAGCAGAATGGTATAACTCAGTCCAGTCCCTCTGTGTAGGAGGCAGTTATTTATCAGCTTCCTTTTGGCAAAGATTTCTTTCACCTCTTATTTTAAGGCACTGAGGGTACCAAGGTGTTTCCTGCTCAGCCATTTATCACAGCAGGCTTATAATTTATTTTAACAAGAAACACAAGATTAAAAGGACATCACAGAAAGCATATTGCCTCACAGTATAGGGAACATAACTCTAACAGCCACCAAGACCAGGCTCCAACTCTGAATATTCTCCTACCAAAGCAAGCACTGTTAATGCATGTTTAGCATGTTAAAGCACTGTAGAGACTGCTGGTATATTCAGGAATAAATGTTCTGTCCCCATGCCCTGCAGTTAGACTGTCCCCAGTTATAACTTTGCAAAAATATATTTCACAGGGGGTTTTAAACCCGCTGGTTTTGCCTGGGAAGAAAACACCCCCAGCGGGACCCCCGTAGTACCTCCAGGGTGGTCGTCAGCGAAGAGGAGGGCAGTGGCGAGTAAAGGAGGGATGGGCAACGATCGCTTTCTTCCAAAATAAAAGGTTTTAATAACATGAAAATAACAAGCAAAAACACCTGAGGCAGGCATTGAAACAGCACCCACCCCAGGGGAGAAGCAAAAGAGCATGTGGCCTTGGGGCCGGGGGTTTTTAACAGGTTGGTAGGTGGGTTTACACAGGCATTGTCCTGTAAGGATACACAGATGGGTTACTGACAGGTCAGGGGTCCAATGGGTGTTAGGGGATTGGTCTTGTGGTGGCTAAGCCAACCACAACCTGGGAAAGGTGGTAAATTCTGGATGTGTGCCCATGTCTGGGGACAAAGAGGCAACAGAAACCTCTGTCTCCAGGAGGCGCACTGCAACACCCAGTATTATGAACAAATTACATCTAACCCTACAGAGATAACTGGCAGTATTTTTTATAATACATACACATGCATATATATGCACACCCGTACAAAAACTCTACACCATGTTACTAAAACTCTGGATTTCTTCTGTCAGGTCTCACCTTCCAAGAGGTGTGTACATGCTGTTCCAAAAACCAGCCTGAAGAAATTAGCTCCTATATGGCTGCCACATCCACTTCAAGATTAAGATTCCTTATTGTAAGATATAACACCAGCTGATGAAGCTAATACTTTGGTTGAACTTTGAAATGGTTCACATTAACTTTGAAGTCACTACAGATTTGATAAAATCTATTTCTTTACTTAGGTTTTAGTTGCTGACACAACAGATGTGTTCCTTCTTTGTCCAGAAGATGTGCAATTTAATTCCAAAATTCATTAAATTTTGTGCTCTGCCTATTCCCTGGGCAGCATGACAGAAGGTCCTAGATAACGGAACACAGTTGAAGATATCCTTATTCAAGGGTAAAATTTAGGCTGCTATCTACTAATAGAAATCCAAACTGTTTTTAAGAACTTCACCTTTTCCTTGAAGATTTTTAAAGAAGAAACTTACAAGAGAACTTTGCACTTTTTTCCCTCTTAAATGTATGTTTATTATTTGTATGCTAGTGCATCTTCTCAACACATGGAATTAATCAGTTCTTCTCTGAGCTACCCAACCAATCCACTTTCCATTCTCCCAGCCAAACAGCTGTACTTGCCCTCCCCCATCTAGCATTCCTGGCCTTTAGTTTACCATCTCAATCACTGAAACTTCCTTCTCAGTTTCATGAGACAACAGATTGGTACTTTCCTGAATGAGGATGCCTTCTGCCTTTTCTATCACTCCATCATTTCCCCTTCACTAAACTGAGGTGGTAAGATGAAACACAACAAGGAGAGGCATGTCTTTAAAAGAGAAATCTCTTTTGTTTAATTCTAGGTAACTCATACATGCTATTTCTTCCAAGATTAAAATTAAGATATTAAAGATAAGACAAATCCAAAGACAATCCAAGAGCAAGGACTCCATATATATATATATATATTTTTTTTTTTTTTTTTTAAAAAAGCACACTACATTTGCTCTAAAGCAGCCTAGAGAGAGGGCCAAATGGCAGCAACATGGAAGCAATACAAACAAAAGAAAAATAATTCTTACAAACCACTATAACTGTTGTTAAACATTTACTTGCATTTGCCTGTGTGCAGCATTATTCAGTTGGCCACTTCCATTTTATTTAATAAAGTAAATGTGATGAGATGCTACTACACCTAATGTCAGTTCACAACACATTTTAGTCATATATTCAGCACCCAGGTTATAAAACCCTGTAAATGTAAAAATCTTAGAGGATAAATAAAAGGAATCTGTAGTAGATGACAGGCTAGTACATGACAGCCTGCAGGCTGAAAAACCAGAAGGCAATAAATAAAATCTGCAACTTACTTCTGTAAGTCTGTTGTGGGAGGTTGCCTGAAGCCAAGAATGGACTAATGGCTCAGACTAAAGAATAGAACTTACAGCAGACTCAACAGCTTCAAACCCAAACCATTCTACCAGATTATCATATTGTTCTATATTAAGAAAATCATTTTAAGCCTTACACTTTATACTACAGTAAAGCAAATTTAAATAATTCATGGTTTCCTTGCATCTAATGGACATGACCAAAATCTTAAGTGTGTTTCACAGGAGTTTTTTATTTGAATGGTGTGTATGCAAATTGCACTATGAAACTCATACCAATGGTTAATTCCAGATTGACATGACTCAGACAAGGGTGTTAAACTATTTATACATAGATTTTCAGTTCTGCTTTATATAGGATCCTCTTTTGCCATTACCAGCACAGCAGTGCCTTACATCAGTGTGTAGCGTCATGAAATTTAGCTACTAGCAGTCCATATTCCTCTCTAATTGTTCTTCCAGGAAGAGGAATCTATGTATATTGTTTTCTTCTCATTCAACTTTTAATTTATTTTTTTAAATTAGAAGAAGCAAGCTTGATGCATTCTTTTTTTACACTTATGGGGGGAAAAAGAACAAGTCCTTGGACATACTTGTTTTCCCATGGGCATTTAATTCATCATCTAGAAACACTCTCCTGCAAAATTAATAACTCTACACATCCAAAGTCCCCCCTGTGCCTCAGGAATAGAGTTTTCAATCACAGTCAGGTTTTCAGCCTTTTGCAATTCAAAGACTCCTTTTACAATGCTAAGCCTTGTACATCTTTTAAGCAATAGAATAACTGGTGGTCTCAAAATACAGGACTGCTCTATAAAGCAAAAAGAAACAAAAATGACAAACTTTAGTTGTTAAAAAGAGACATGTTATGCCATTTAGGTCCAATGTGAGGTGACAGCCTCCCTGACAAAAAAACAAAACAAGCCTAAACCAACACTTAGCTCTTATCTATCAGCATCTCTAGATACCTATCACCCATAATTACTAAAACTAACCTCTTCCTCTACCAATTCTTCCAAGAATTGTAAAATATTATTTTAGTAACATATTTACTTCTGAAGATGACAACTGGTCCATGCTTTTTCAGGTTGAGATGAGAACAGAAACCAAATCTCCTGACAATTCAATTTCTTAAAATCTTACCAAAAGTAAAGAAAACCAAGTAATTTAACACAGCCAGCCACTTCTGTCTTTACAAATGGCATAATTTCTCTGATGTCACAAATTTGAGTTGGCTGGAGTTTTGTAGGACAATGTTGCACTTACATCAAATTTAGGGAAACAGCATCCCCAAACAGTGAAACCACAACTGTGCAGACATAACAGTCAACAAAGTCTCCAACAAGCACTACTCCTTTCTACTGGATGATAAGATCCACTATAGGTAACAAGTTTCCAACTAAAGCATTATCTATCAATACTTTCTCACCCTTTTCCTTTTGTGTATACCGTATCACTACAGCAGCTACTGCAGCCAACGTCAACATACAGTATTTAATCAAGTGTACAAAGACTCATCTACTTTCTCCATGAGAAACAGTACAGGAGTCTTAAATCTCAGTAAGATTAAGAGAATTAAAGCTTTAACACCCTTCCAAACAACTCCCCCAATTTGTATCTAGTTGTCTGAACCTGCACAAGGTACAGAAAGGAACTGAGATCCTTTCTGTTCCTAAGGAAGAGAAAGACCTACTATAATTTCACTGTTTTCCGAGTAGCGAACAGAGCACAGCCCACCACAGTCTGTGAAATGCATTTAAGGGGAAACACTCTCATGTCTTGCGCTTGTCAGTACAGAATGCCATCTGCTCTCCACTTCTTGAAGCTCTCTGCTACCATCTTCCAGTTTTACTAACCAACTTAGTATCAGCAAATATTTTAGGAGGTTAAGAAAGTGTAACTTAAGATAAGAAAATAATTCTGAATTCTCACTAGTTTCCTCACTAGCATTTTCCCTACCTGGAGCAAGGGCAGAGATGCATCCTTTGTTCTGCAAAAGGGGTTCAACAGCAGTAAAACTTATGTAAAGAGGAAAGCTTTGTGCTAAGGCCTTCACTGCTCAACATTTTCATATGCAATTTAGAAGACAGCTATAGCTACCTGTCACATTTAGATCTCAAAGCCTACAAGATTCATACTTAAGGCTTACCAAGTCTCAGGTTATGCAAACATAATGCTGGTAAACCAAGGAAACCCTAAATTGTTACCTCAGCCCCCTAAGGCTTATGGTATAAAGGGTTCTTCTCTGGACTTCCTACAGCTTACTAAAAGAAAACTAGGGGTGGAGGAAGCAGCCATAGAAGCCCCTTTCTTTAAGAAGGGCTTCAGTAATCTCTGCATCAGTAAACAAGCTTCCCTCCTTCACACAGCTATCCTTAGTTACACTAATTTAAAAATATTCCAGGCACCAGTTACTAACCTGAACATAAAAGAAATGAGGTTGCTAGTTCTCTCTTTCCTATCCAACAGGAAAAAGGTTTTATGACAAAAGTCACTTCTGCTTGTTACATAGCTTATAACAACAACAAAAACTAGCAATCAGCAATACCACTCCCATTCCAATCCTCTATTTGCAGCTGCTGATTTTTTTTTTTAAATAGATTCTGAGGAAGGCTTTTTTCAGTCACTTTTCTGAGTTAAGAATTTAAACAAACAAAATAAACATATTTGTGCATCAGAGAATTTAAAGTACCTTTTGCCGGTAATTTCTGCACAAGTACAGGTGTTTCTTCCTCATCACCTTCTTCCAAAGAGCAAGGATTTTTAAGAGGATACTGTGAAAGTTTATAAAATGATCACTGAGTGTGTCAAAGTTTAAGAATGGAATGTTTAATATTGGCTAAGCAACACCAATAAAGTAGCAAGGCTAGTCTTTTGAGAATCTTGAGGTGCTAATTCTATATAGATAAAGAAAACACAGCTGCTTATTCAAAAGCTGACTGGCAATTTAAATATTGCCAGCTGTTGCCTTCATCCATATTTAAATACAATAGCAGCAAAACCAATTATTCAAAGGGGGAGAAAAAGTTGAGCTTGGGTTTATAGAGCTTTCTGGTAGTTAGCTTCTCTTGCCTTTAACCTTCCCTCTGTATCCATTTCTGTTCTCATTCTCCTATGTAACTTTCTCTCTTCTTCCTTAAGGCAGTAACCCCTACAGTTGATATTCCTGTATTTAGTGCTTGTCCAAACCCTTGTTACTTGATAAAAACCACAGGTTCCTGCGTCACAAACTAGCTTTTCACAGCCTTCTGGTTCTGTATACATCTCATCTGAACCACAACAAAAGTCGTATATATTTTCCATATAGTTTTCTTCCCTTGAATTTTAAGTGGGTTAATGAGTTCTGATGTATTCAGTTATGTCAGATATTGAGTCAGCTGGAACACTCACTGCAGCTGGTCAAAGCTCTCATTCAGTTATAGTCTGAAGTTATTTTACAATATAAACTTCACAACGTTTTAAATCCTTATCTTTAAAAAAAAAAAAAATCTAAGATAATTCCAGATCTATTTAAGTTTAACCCATAGCTCATTAACATACCATCAGGAATAATAACTTGATATTTACAAAACTAAAGAAAAACGTTATTGCAACTGGAAACAAAATTTTACAAAGCAAAGACAGCTTTTTAAAAATAACTGCTTTCAATATAAACTGAAAATATTATTAAAAGATTTCAGATTATAAAATCTGAAAAACAACTGTCAAGTCTAGATAAGATGCAACGAAGTTCTTCAATATCATATATACCCATCCATAAAGACACAAACAACAGATCTAGACAACTCACACAGGCCTCATTGTACTCAGGAGGAAAAAAAAAAAAAAAAAAGGAAAAAACCCACAACCAAACAACAAAAAACCTGAATTCATTCCACTCATTTAGCTCAGGCTCAGCTGTTCCAAAGAGGTTAACTGTGTTTGCTCAAGTTTATTTGGATATTAAATACAAGATAAAAGATCTCTAGGTGAAATATGAAAGATTGTATCTTATTTTTAGGAAATAAACAGATTCCAGAGGTGTGTTCCTGCCCAGCCAATCCCAAGGCTGTCGTGCAGCTCTGCCACCTCTCCAAGCCCAATCGCAGCTCGGAAGGGAAACTCGTTTTGCTGTTTGTTTCGGCAGTGCTGATGATGAATGGCTGCTTCAGGGGATGAGATCAAGCTGTGTGGTAAATCTTTCTATTTGTTCCATCTGCTTTTCTATTTTAAACAGCTGCAGTGATCGGCCTGGCACCCTACATTAATTATATGTGAATTTCATAAGAGAAAACATTTATGTAAGTGAAAACATGGCTGAGATTTGTCCTCTCATTCTCAAACTGAGCACTGGCACTTCTGCAAGCAGCTGTGGAAATTTACTGTTATTTTGTATCGACCTTCCAGAAAAGGTATGGCATAACATTGTTTGATTTTACAGCTTTTAGAAGGTCAGCTGCAGACGTAGTAGGTTTCAAGATGACAGGTGCTCTCTACCTTTCTTCCTCCTGCTAGCCTCACTTCACAATATGACTCGTAAGATAGCAAAAGTTAATACGCAAGCAGAGTATGTTTATTAGAATACGACCTTCAAATATACAAAGGCCTAACATACAAGCCTCATTTATCTTGCAGTTCTGCTGAGTTTGTGCTAGCATAAGGTATGCCAAGCAAGCCTGTATCCAAAGGTCACTATTTTTAAAAGAATGCTTTACAGTAAAGCCTATTACTGATTTCTAAGCTGAAGAGAGAAGCAAACACACCAAGACAAGAATGATTGGTTTTGTTTTGTTTTCAAACACTATTTTTTACTTAAGTTAAGCCCCAGCTTTCTGGCCAGATCCCAGTTTGGCCAAATCCTGCTTTCCCTTATACTTTCAATATGTTTTTCTCTGTATCCTGACACATTGCAGCATGGCTCCACTCTGCTAAACAGGTTCCTCACTTGTCAAAGCTATCTACGTTTCAATGGACAGCAAAACCAGTTCAGCATCTTGATGAGAATATGTACTCCACCCCCAAATTCAAATTTTTTAGTATACTAAGGAAAATGCAAACATCTCTGGGTGCAAAAACTATAAAATGGTTATTTTCATCTCCTTATATTACTCGTGCCCTATTTCTCTCCCCCAACTTAAATTCAGTTTCTTTGAAAGTTTGAACGTGTTTAGCCACTTCTGAATTAAACCAAATTAAAAGTGAAATGGCAATAACATGAAATTAATGGCAAATAACAGCACTGTAAGTTGCCTGTTCACAGCATCAAAAGAGATTATTACATCTCTTAGGTGAGGTAATCTCCACCATATTCCATCTATACATAATTTTCTTCATATTAATAAGTTACGCTATAGGAGTTTTCTAAAAGTGTGATAGTATTGTTAACTGGAAGCATTGCAACTTCAACTAAAACTGTCTCTGTAACTTTATCCTAGCAGTTTTCCCACATAACACAAAATTACTGTTAAGTTCCATGAGCATGATTTCCGTTTTACAGACACACAAACTGAAACAGGGCTATACCTGAACCCTTTGGTACTCCCAGGCCAGCTCCAGAACTGTTAACGCCCATTTCAATATCACTAAAGCAGCAAAATCTACGTTTTGGGGAGAAATGCCTGCATAAGATTTCTGAGTAAGGAGACCTGAGAAGTCAAAGAGGACACTCACGTGCCAAGTCCTTGAGACATCAAAGTCTCAATTATACTTCTGTCCCCTCCTTACAACAAACCAATGTATAAAGTACCTCTCAACAACAGGATACATGAACGTGAGTGTAACACCAAGTCCGCAAAGGCTTCAACAGTTAAGATATGATCTTTATGGCTACCTACAATAGCTTTGATTAGCAGAATTTGAAACCAACAAGTTCACAGACTCACCGTAAAACTTTGCAAATACAATGACTGAACAAAATCACAATCCCACTGTTAATCTCTTAGGAAGAAAGCAAAATTTCTTTATTAGAGAATTCTCTTTTTACAGTTTATATTACTTCATAAATTTCATTGGAGAGAAGATTTTAATCTTTAAATCAGTTTTAAGATCATTAGAGAAACTTAGTACCTTTAAGAAAAGTTCTAGGACAGGTATTGTCATATTCTGTGCTCAAACAGAACCAAACTAGAAATTTTTAATATTTCTAATGGTAACACAATACATAGTTTTAAGTCATGCTAACAAGAGGGGTTTTTTTTGGTTCACCAGTAAGCACTGGAAAAATAATGCAAAAAGCCTCTGCAGAAGCATCTTGAAAAAGACAGGTCAAAGTAACCTAGAAGGAGAAAACAAAACAAAACAAAAAAAAACACACAACAAACCAACCCTACTACTACACTTACCTGCTTTTAGCTCTTAGAGATGCATCTTAGATTTATGCAGATGCTACTAAGTTTTCATACTGTCAAGGAGCTGCAACAGTAAATCGTGACTTCCCGCAGGCTGACAGTTTTTCTTTCATCTGGGATTTCAGGCAGCTAAACATTGTTTGCCTTGTTTCCTTACCCCCACCCCCATGTCCTGCCTCAGCAGCACCTTCTGTTACTCTGCCATGCGTCAGAGGGGTGCGTTACTGCAGCCCCACGTCCCGCGTGATGCAAGCGTGTGCAATCTGGGAGGGCTGTTATTGATAAAGACCCAGTACTGCGTGTGCTTTATAGGCTCACAAAGTTAGACAGAGCCTGTCTGTACAGTCAATACAGAAATCAAGAGCCTCGTGTATTAAGTACCCATGGAACTGATGTTTAAAAAACTGTGCTGATTTCAGCTGGCAGCATGAGGTACTATAAGAACACAGTAAGATAACAGCAAACTCGTAAAATCAAGGAGAAGACTTGATGAGAGACTAGGACTGGAAAGGCTGAAAGGAGTTCCATTTAGGGTACTAACTACCGTAGTTGTGAAACGCAGACAAGGAATTTGATCTACGCACAGAAAGCTGAGACAGAAAATGGAGTCTTCAAATCAGACACCAGAGATGATCTACCTCAAAGAAAGTTAATCAGGAAAACATTGATGTGTTTGATGATGTAGCGTAGACAAAGGCTACAAAAATTTTAATTAACATGGACATAATGAACGTGCACACAAAGACTACAGTTAAAAATCCATAGATGGCCTAGGCATAAAGATATTTATTGAATGTATTTTACCATTCACATTGCTTTCATTTCCAGATTCTGCCAGTCTAACATTTGCAGGTTCCACTCTTCCTTTACAATCGCTGGCTGTAGAGCTTAGTGAATTGATTGAATGACCAGTTGTTAGTGATCTTAGTGAATGATTGATTGCTATCTGCCAAGTATCCATGTGCCTTAGCAGGACATATGCTACTTTGTTCCAATACTATGATTTGGGAGGGGTAATTGGTACAAAATAGTTATCAGGTTTATGATTAACTACGTGGTCGTCTCAATCTAACACTGAACGAACTTCTTTCTCCCTGCCGTTTGGAAATCAGACTATTAAAAGGTGAAAACAGGCAAAAAGGTTTCAAAAACTTTCTACAGAAATCTTCATATTTCACAGGGCACTTTTCAAGGACAAGAACACCAAACAATCAGCTAGAAGTACCTAAATTCTAAAGCAATATTTATTATGTTACTGTTAGTTTTGAATATATTCTCAAAGCTTTAATGTTTTTCTTCTAAGAAGGAAGAAAAGAAATTACTAGAGGCAATAGGACTGTTAGAGCTTAGACCATCTCCTCATTGCATGAAAGCCTAATGCCAGACTTAAGTGTCTGTTATCCCCTTCAGTTTCTAATGTAATTCTTCTAAAAGTTAAATCTTACAAACCAACATTTGGACAATGTAAACTGTAGGAGCCCAAGGGGCTTGCTACTTTTTCTCTACATCTCTGCTCTTCTTGGACTCTGTTTGGTCCATGTGCAGGTACCTGGTTCCACACATGAGGTATAATAACCCCAGTAAAGGACTGAATGGAATCTGTCCCTCCTTTTAAGGACACTTAATCTTAAAAGGAAAGCTACCAAGTTTTGTTTTCCTTTGTTTTTGTTGCTTGTTTCTCCATTTGATATTTAGATTAGAATGTCACAGAAGAGATAAGGAGTCACTGCAAAGGAAGCCTGCGAACATGACAATGGGCCTACCTTCTGTTTTCTGCTAGCTACTCCAGAAACAAGACACAAACACACAAACCCTCACGCCATATTTATAACTCTAGGCTTCTGACATTCATAAAAGCTTTTACAACCAGGAGGTCACTAACCAGTCATCTCAGGAATTGTGTAACTAATTCATGTCACTTGAGGGAAGTGGGAGGAGAACTATTAGCCCAGTCTTGTGGGAAAACAGGGCAAGAAGTGGCCATCATCTGCCATATTCTTTAATCTACTGCCAACAGATTAAATCAATAATTGTCTACAGCACCACAATGTTTGACATTTGCTACATTTCCTTCCTTTCCAAAATCTTTTAAGAGAAGTTTTGAGTATGATGGAATATATGCCTTAGCATGCAGGCATGCTTTAATATAGAAGACAAAGTAAACATTAATAAGTGTTATTACCAGAGTAAATTCACACAACTGCCCACAATCAATTAACCACAGTCTCTGGAGTTAAGTCTTGCCACTTCAGCCACAGCAACTGACAGCACACACCTTGCTTGACATGTTTTATGCAGCAAAACAGGCATGTCAGTTTTTACAGATGAGCTACTCAGAAGTTCATGGTAATTTAGTTCACATCTAGTCATGTGAAGTTACCCTAAAATCAGAAGGTCTGAGTATGAAGGGAAGTGTTGCAGCATAACCCATGAGCTCAATCACAGAGAAAGACTCAGCTGTTCTTCAGATTGCAGATTTTCCCAGTGTCATTCACAAAACCTCTGGCACTTCAGGATGCTTGTGGCCATCCACTACGAACATTCAGCTGCTCACTGATCTATGTCTGAATGAAGTTCTGTTAAGCAGAGTTGAAGCACAGTGTCACTAAAGAGGCATCTATTTCATCTCCTATTGTTTGATATAATTAGGAGATGGGAAACAAAAAAGCCTCTGCACATTTAATATATGCTATATGCTATTATGTCACCTAGTTGCATGCTTGCTAGAGGCTTACTTCATTTGGCCTGAATATAAACTTGGAAGAACTTCAGGTTTTTCTAATGGTAATGATCTAGTTCCTGTACAGTACAGTCAAGCGAAAAAGCCTGGCATGGGAAAACTTAAATAAGCAACAAGAATACACATTTCTCTTCAAGAAGAATTTAAGCTTCACCCTGCATTAAACTCAGCACAGCATACAGTACTTGACACTGTCTTGCTGGCTCTGTGACCCTATTTCAGCCACTTAGCTGCAATACTGTGGGTTACTCACATCTTGTTGCACTTGGGTTTTGAAAGAAAGTTGCAAGTCCACCCAGGACCAATTACTTCCTTTCCAGGTGCCAAACAGGAGCACTATGAAGCCTTATACAGGCAACGTTGGTATCTTAAAGCACTGTTATCCTTTTCTTTTAAGGGAAACTTCTAGATCAGAACAGTTTTCTTGAAAACTAAAGATAAAGAGAAAACTCAAAAGATATTCAAGAGACACCCAGTTCGGGTTCGAACCTCCACTAAGGGCTTGTAGAGCCATTCAAGTATAAAGCAAGAATGAGCCTATAGTGCCCTCAAGTGTGAGGGGATGTGAAGTGGAAGAAGTCAGAAGACCTGCTGGGAAGAGAAAAGCTCTCAAGCCTTCAGAAAGGACAGTCACTGATGAAAAACATGCTTACTTGTACCAGGGTGGAGGGTGAAGTCCTTATGCATTATGGACAGACTATATACTACATATAGGTGCAAGAAACAAATGAGAAAATACCTCTGCTTTCAACTGCCTTCTCAAATGCCTGTGAGCTGGACGTTTCATGTTCATTCTCGCTATAGGAATACCACAAAGGCAATTTAGTCATCTAGTGTAGTAGCCTTTAAATGATATTTAAAAGAAGAAGTATCTTAGTGGAAGGTTAAATTTCACACTGTAGAGACAAGTCCAACGATGCTCAAGACAACATTTCCTCAGTGCCTGAATCTCTTCACAAAAGATCACAATTCAGTCTGACACCAAGGAACACAAAAGTTATATTTATTACAGGTACATAAAAATTAAGGAGGGTAACACACCTTAAAACCTTCAAGTCAAGTTGCAAGCGACCTAAATTAGCCAACAGGAAGCACCAAAGACAGGAGTGCATCTTCAATCTCATCTTTCACTGTGACAGAGCATTCTGCCCACCACCAAAAGGTACCTGCGTCTATTCAAGATCACAACCTCAAGCCCAGAGACTGTCTCTCTCACCTCTGTGGTTAAGATCACTTAAAGATAGAGGCCAAGTTCAAGTCATTAATATGCCTGAGGTGACTTCAGCTCCTGCTCCCCAAACAACAAAGCTATTTAATGATGGCAACACTGTCAGCACTTCCAACTGCATTAAGTCTTGCCTTACATGCAATCCTTAAGGTGTTCACTGGTTCAGAAATACGAGCAACAGCTAGTCCAATTCTCTCATCTTGGGAGCCTAGGCATATAAGAGGCATGACTTTGAACTGCCTAAGGCAGGAAAGGTGCTGAACCTAGAGCCCTCACTCTGAGAATGCTCTAACCACTAAGCCCTGACTCAGGAGTGGGAGGGGTAGCTCTGTTTTGTTTTGTGCAAAGCTCATCTGATAGGTCTTCAATAAACATGCTTCAAGAACATCATGTTCTCCAAGCTCTGAGAGGAGACAGAGATGGAAACAATTAATCTCGGGATCCAGGGTGAGTTTGAGCATAGGCGTGGAACTATTGCCTACTTTCAAAACTGAAACACTTTCATGCATGGCTAAACATCTGATGAGGTGATACCTAGCTAGTCACTGACCTTACCTACAGGGTTAGGAGGATCCTGCATTTTCAAGCTATGAGTTAGGGCATAGATGCAAGCTTTCTGAACTCAGCTACAACTTTTGGGCTGAAGAACAGTCTTTCAGTGACTTATTGAAAACCTAGGTCTTCATCTGGCTGAATAATTATCATACAGAACAGAGCAATAACCATGTTTCTGACCTTAACTGCCATGAATTTTAAGATATCTTTCAAAGAAACCATTGTAATATAAAAACATCAAGTTTGAGAATCAAAGCATTCTGATGTTCAACTTTAAGTTCCAGAAATTAAGTCTGCCTAGATGATTCCAACTTTCAACTCTTAAGTTTTCACTTTACTATAGGGAAAACTTTCTGTTAGGGTTACCTCTTCCTACAGTGCCACCTGTTGCAGAACATCTCCTGCTGTTATTGTGAGCTATGTATCGTAAGCAAAGCAGGGAGAAATGGTCAATGAAAATACTGCATAGTAAACTGTCACAATCATAATTTAGATGTAAATGGTAATTCAGACATTTGGTGTGCATCATTTGTATGAGGCTATCTAATATACACCCAGAGCTGTAGAAAATAGTGCAGTATTTCACATGAAAAGGCCCCAAAACATTTAAGCTATGTAACATTTGCAGTTGCTTAGGTATAGTAAGGGAGTTGAAAATTTGAAGAGTATTTCCCTCCCCATTCTTTAATTAGAAATATCATCTATGATCTGATGCATTAGAGTCTGGTAGTAGAACTTTGGGGATGCATGCAGTCCATCGGGTCATTGCTACAGCCAGGGTTGAACAAAGTAGGGCACCCTTCCAGCTGGAGAAAGCCTCGCTGTCACCTCATACCACAGGAGTGAAGCTAAAATGCAGCACAGCAGCCAGGACGCTTCACAGTGAAGGTCCCTTTTCACATGTCTGAGCAAGTCCTTTTTAACAGACCACAGTCACGGAGAAAATCTGGTTTCTAGGCTGGATGAGGCTCTGGGCAGCCTGATCTAGTGGGAGGTGTCCCTGCTCATGGCAGAGGGGTTGGAACTGGGTGATCCTTGTGGTCCCTTCCAAGCCTGACAGATTCTGATCTGTTTTAGCAGAGGACTTTAGAGTCCTAATGGCTCAATGGTTGGGCTTGATGATCTTGGAGGTCCCTTCCAACCTAAAGGATTCTATGATTCTACTAGTTAGCATGGACTGTCAATGACAAAGTTATCTTTTCCACTATCTATCTTTATAACAGTGGACAATTAACAGTATTTAAATAGATTTTCCCAAAATTCTGCCTGGACAATGCAGTAATTTTACTCTACTTGTAATAGAATTTTAAAAAAAGAAAAATAAGGTATCAAACAGCAACACTGCCACACAAAACATGATTTTACTTTATAGATAATATAGTTCAGCAGAAAATTTGATTTTATTCTAGAGATAGCTTAAACACTCTCATTGGTTAAGGTTTAACATGAGCTAAAATGACCCAAAACACTGAATGTCAGCCCTCTCCTGCCAACTAGAATCTACTCTTTTGTGATCTCCTAATTTAGAAAATTAGTCAGCTGCCATGAGCTAATTTTAAAATCTTCATTGGTAAGCTCATAGTTAAAGTTTAGAAATTATTCACCTCAATTCTCTGATAATCTCATTTCCGCCTCTTGCTAGATCCTTCAGAAAAAGAAAACTGACTGACTATGGCTATTATTTTCTGATTACGTCAGGCAAGACTTACACCAGCAATGCCATTGCCAGTGAGAGGAGACACTATCATATGTAATCAGAAGGATGATTTCCTTCAACTTGGCTTGTGGACCCCAACTGTTTCAAGTATTAAAACATTAAAAACCCTATTAAGGTAGGGTGTTCTGGTTTGGGGATTTTTTTTTTTCTTTTTTAATATATGGGAATCAACATCTCTCATGTGTTCTTTCAGGTTTTGGGGGTTTTTATTATTTTAAAGACATATTGATGCAGATTCTTGATCAACACTACAGAGATCAAATTTGAGAAGTTTCAGTTGACAATAAATTCTTTACAAAACTGAGATACTGAAAATCAGGAATTGAAATGGAAATAGGCATCCAACCTCCGTATAGTGATGATCATTCATAACTAATACATGAAGTGCTACAATGATCTGGTTCACCTGCTGTCATAAACTTCTTATCCATCTATGCTCCTCCCTTCCCTTCCACAAAACTGTATCACTCATCACTGCTTTCATATGTAGTCAGTCAATTACAATCATGTCATTTTTAAAGAAAAATAGCAAGATATCATAACTAACAAGAAATTCCTAAGAAAAGCTCCATCTGAGGAAGCTTTCAGTTGACTGTTCTATGACCACAAATATTATGAGATGTTAAGGACAAAATGTTGATTTTTCAAGAGTTTTAGAATAATGGATCTCAATTCACAGTGGTGTTACTTCAAACAAATCAAAAACTGGAAATAAAACGTGGAGAAATGAAGTCTCCCCCAAGTGTTCTTTCAACTTCATTACATCTTTCCGCAGCGGGTACAAAAACTTCAGCTCATTTATGTCACCTACACATTAAAACAAACCTATATAAAAGACAAAAAGATACTGGTATTATCCAAAGAAAACTGGATGGTCATACTTTTTGCTGGGTAAAAACCTGGCTGGCTGGCCAGGCCCAAAGAGTGGTGGTGAATGGTAATCCAGTTGGCAGCTGGTCACAAGTGCTGTTCCCCAGGGCTCAGGACTGGGGCCTGTTCCATTTAACGTCTTTATCAATGACCTGAACAAGGGGACTGAGTGCACCCTCAGTAAGTTTGCAGATGATATGAAGCTGCGCAGGAGCACAGATAAGCTTGAAGGTAGGAAGGCTCTTCAGAGGAATCTGGACAGGCTGGATTGATGGGTGAGGCCAATGGTATGAGGTTCAACAAAGCCAAGTGCCAGCTCTTGGGTCACAATAACCCCATGCAACACTAAAGACTTGGGGACAAGTGGCTGGAAAGATGCCCAGCCTGGAGGCCAACAAGGACCTCTGAGTGCTGATTGACAGCCACTTTAACATGAGCCAGCAGTGTGCCCAGGTGGCCAAGAAGGCCAAAACCATCCTGGCTTGTATCAGCAATAATGCGGCCAGCAGGACAAGGAAAGCGATTATGCTCCTGTACTCTGCACTGGTGAGGCTGCACCTCGGATACAGGGGCTCGAGTTCAGTTTTGAGCCCCGCACTACAAGAAGGACATTGAGGTGCTGAAGCACGTCCAAAGAAGCTGGTGAAGGGTCTAGAGAACAAGTCTTATGAGGAGCAGCTGAGGGAACTGAGGTAGTTTAGCCTGGAGAAAAGGAGGGTGAGGAGAGACCTTATCACCCTCTACAACTACCTGACAGGAGGTTGTAGCAAGGTGGGGTTCAGTCTGTTCTCCCAAGTAACAAACAACAGGACAAGGGGAAATGGCCTCAAGTTGTTCCAGGGGAGGTTTAGTTCGGATATTAGGAAAAATTTCTTCATGGAAGGGGTTGCGAAGCACCAGAACAGACTGCCCAGGGGAGATGGCAGAGTCCCCATCCCTGGAGATATTTAAAAGACATGTAGATGAGGTGCTTAGGGACACTGTTTTAGTGGTGGGCTTGGCAGTGTTAAGTTAATGGTTGCACTCAATACATTTAAAAGTCTCTTCCAACCAAAACAATTCTATGATTCTAAAAGGGTTTGCTCCAGTACAGGCAGGGATATAAAACACTGCTACTCCTGTTTCTAAGAAGCCTTGGCAGAGCTGAACCATAACAGGTTGTCATTTCAAGACTGCTACCTGCTAACAAAACTTTCACAAGGAATTATGTGAAGCGTGCTCAAATGAGAAAGAGTTTGCTTAAGCTAATTTAACTTAGGCACTGGCAGACTATTTCCCACTATGGTAACTGGCATACCTGGTAAACCACAATTGTTGAGCCACCAATTTCATCCCCCAAACACTACAACTGCATTCATATGACATAACATTTAATCTCCTAGGCCCTGCTGAAAGGTACAGTACCAAAAAAATAGAGATACTGTGCTTCCAGGCACGTCCAAAACCTCCTTCCTACATCTCTCTGCTCATTCACAGTGTAACTTCTCAGATTAAGAGACAACCGTGACTGTCAGCTTGGCACAGTGATCACAAACCTTATGGCCACAAAAAGTCCAGGAAACCTGAAACCTGTAAAAGGAAACACACTATTGTTCATAATAAAAGGAAGTTCTAGTAACATTTTGAAATGGAATCTTGCAGCAAGGTATCAAGATGCTTTTGAACAAATAAACATACAGACTCAACCCTGCAAACACGTGTATGCTTTGCTTTAATGCTCCTGATCAGGCCTCTCAATTCAGGGCTGCTCCTGGTAAGCACATTAAGCAGTTGTGAATTTTTTCAGGATAATATCAAAATTGTCTGTTGTACACAACATTTTAATGAAGTACCTGCTGGTTTATTTTTCATCCTTAATTCTTTCATAAGATGGTAATAGTGCAACTACCCTCAGTAAAGAGTTTCCACCGCAAATGTGACAGTATTACTATGTTGGCCACCTACTAAGAAAACAAATACTCCAGAATTAAACTCTTCAGAGGAAAAGAAAATAAACAAAACTAAAAAGCCATCCACAACAATCTTCTAATTAAACAGATTTATTTAATATCATAATAAGGGACACAGGCATACAAATCTTTCATTTGAATAATGAAAAAATGATTTGCCCTTGTGGTACAAGAAAATTCTGACCTGTTTCTGTAGCACAACACAATCTTCCTCCCTTCCAAAAAAAGATCCCAGTAGCTGAACTTTAAAAAAAGCCATATAAACATGTACTTCATCATAATTTTCTGGAGTTAACATATTTAGAAGTGTTCTGAAAAAGAAACAGGAGACTAATACTGAAACTTGTGATTGGCAAAATTATTTTAGCATGTTTCAGTCTTCACCAAAATCCTTGTTCAGATCACCTCATTAATTGAAAACTGTATTACAACTACCTGTGCAAAATCCTTCAGCCCACCTCAGAAGAGCTTAGAAACTTCCTAATTGCTTTGGCTTTAATATAAAGCAATTTTGCACTGATGCAAATGAATTCTACAACAACAGGTATTTTTTCCTGACTTGAGGAAGTTTTAAGGCCTCAGGTACTTATCACTCCATTTGACATACTGTCAATAAACAAGACCTCCAGGACCAAGTTAGGTCTCGTATTTGAGAGAAGGCAAGACCAGGTTTCAAATTCCAGTTCAGTCCAGATCCCACTCATGCTTGAATGGGATACTCATACATGCAAAGCAAATGCTCCAAGATATTTACTACTTTAAACAAAAACCACACAATTTCTACTGCATGAGATCTACTTTTTCGACTGCCCTCTCAAATACTGATCTAAGAGGAGCAAAGCCCAGACTGGAACTAGAGAACTTCATGCTCATAGTTTTTGGCTATTCTAAGCCTTTTTTTCTTTCTAGTCTTCATGGCACTTTCACTCATTTACCCTGCAAGCAATTTGTCAAAAGCTGTACATTTTCACAAGAAGTTTTTATTTTGATATGCCAACCTTCTTTGCAAAAAACAAGCAAATACTGATACCCTATAGCAGGTTCTAAAGTTCACCTTCTAAAAACACACCAAAGCTCTAGCTGAAATACTGTGGTGGGCTGACCCTGGCTGGATGCCAGGTGCCCACCAAAGCTGCTCTGTCACTCCCCTCCTTAGCTGGTGAGGGGAGAGAATATAAAGAAAAGCTCGTGGGTCAAGATAAGGACAGGGAGATCGCTCAGCAGTTATTGTCACAGGCAAAACCAACACGACTTGGAGAAATTAATTTATTGCTAAACAAATTAGGGTAGGATAATGACAAATAAAACCTAAATCTTAAAACACCCTCCCCTGACCACTCCCTTCTTCCCGAGCTCAACTTCACTCATGATTTCTCTGCCTCCCTCCCCCGAGCTGCACAGGGGGACAGGGAATAGGGGCTATGGTCAGTTCATCATACCTTGTCTGTGCTGTTCCTTCCACTGCAGGTGCTCTTCCCCTGCTCCAGCATAATGTCCCTCCCATGGGAGACTTCTCCAGACTGAGTCCTTTCCACAGGCTGTAGTTCTTCTTGAACTTCTCTGGCATGGGTCTCTCAAGGGGTCACAAGTTTTGCCAGAAAACCTGCTCTAGCATGGGCTTGAGGCACAGGTCCTGCCAGGAGCCAGCACAGGCTTTCCACAGGGTCACAGCCTCCTTTGAGCACATCCACCTGCTCCGAAGTAGGGTCCTCCAAGGGCTTCAGGTGGATATCGGCTCCACCATTAACCTCCATGGGCTGCAGAGGGACAGCCTGTCTCATCATGGGCTTCACCACAGATTGCAGGGCAATCTCTGCTCCAGCACCTGGAGCACCACCTCCTCCTCCTCCTTCACTGACCTTGGTGTCTGCAGAGTTGTTTCTCTCTCATAGTCTCACTCCTCTCTCAGGCTGCAGTTGTGCAGAGTTTCTTCCCCAGCACACACTTCTTAAATATGTTATCACAGGGGTGCTGCAATTGTTGTTGGTTGGCTTGGCCTTGGCCTGTGGCAGGTCCATCTTTGAGCCAGCTGGCATTGTCTCTAAAGGACAGAGGTGAAGCTTCTACCAGCTTCTCACAAAAGCCACTGTGTAGCCCCCCTGCTACCAAAACCTTACTATGCAAAGCCAGAACAAATACAGAGCCAAGTGGGGAGCAGGAGGGATCCATTCTTTATTAAACAACCTCCCTCACACATTTCCTGGACTTATTTCCACTACAAGAGAGAACTTAAAAAAAAAAGTTAGAAGACATTTCTAGAGCTTTCTAATTTGCTTCAATAATGACAGTAACCCCTTTAGGATATTCTCCTGCAGATGACTGGATTCCCAACTCAGCATACTCTGTGAAGAGTCATTATCCTATCTAATTAAGTGAAGGAAAGCAACTGCCACAAGGACATAATAGCTGTTTCTCCTCTATGTTTGCTTATAATAAAATTGTTACAGCAGAATATTATACAGCATGCTGCTTCGATTCTTTATTCATTCTAAACTTCAGAATTTTTTTTTTTTAGTTAAGCATTCCAGTAACTTCTGACAACAAGCTTCCCCTTGCCACCTCAAAGTCTTGGGGTTCAATATTTCCCAAACAGAGTTCAATATTCAGAAGAACAAATGACAAAAGGTTATCACACATTTAGAAAAGGAAGTAGTTTACAGAGTCTATTAACTTTATAGATAAGGATATAGAAATCAGGTTTGCACCAAAGCCATACCTTCAGCACAAGGTAGTAGACTTTCACTGAAATGTGCTGCTTTGCCTCTGCCATGCCAGAATCCCTGAACAAAGTGCAAATGCAGTTACAAGTGTCAGCTGGAACAGATCATTACAAACTAGGGTTAAATGGGACTGTCACTGAAAAGTCCCTTGTCATTGCTGCATTGATGGATTTGCAGCATTGGTCTGGCTTACCAAGAAGAGGTAAGCACCAAGGTATCTAGGTAACAAGCTCTGAATAACAAAGGTCCCTAACAGTCCCCAGATAACACACCACTTATAGTCCTGAAATTAAGATGAGACATTACAAAGATTTGAGGATATGTCTACAATTTGCCCATTTACTTCAGAAAGCTTCCCAGGTTGTATAAAAAGCATTTACAAGGACTCTCAAAAATTTCTGATAAGCTGAAATGAGATGAGCTGTCTGTCTGAACCAATATGAAAAAGTTCCAGTCTTATTTCAAGGGTGTGACAACTGAATGATCCACTTCAAAGGCCTGTTTTGTCCAAATTCTTCCTCCATAGTCATGTGAGTCTACAGTTAATTTTTCATTTACAGTTACCTATTGAGTTTTCCGAGGGAAAAAAAAATGTGATTTTGACCAGTATTTGACCTTAACACCATTTGTATTAATCTAAATAACAGTTACTGATGTACATATATTGCTACAGATCTATTTGGAAGTCTATCAGTATTAAAAATTAAAATCCAACATTCCCTTCCTGACTGAATACATTAGGACTTCTTTCTTCGCCTCATATGCAAGTTTTTTCTTAAGACAGAACAATTCCTCCACCTGGTCTGCCCACTACTTAAAATCTGATACCCTATCTTCAGAAGGCATGTTTATTTCTCTAGTCATCTTTAAACAGACAATTTGTGAGTGTACATCTAGAGAAAACTTCAGTTTCCCAGCCCCAACAAGAACTGGTTTAGAAGATGATATTAAAATCCAAATTTATTTTTTAATTTTTTTTTTTTACCTCAAGGCATCTTCCCAAATATTTTTTAAGCAACTACTTTTTGAGGGAACAGCAAGTCATTCCATTTCCACATTAGATTTTCAGAAGAACCTTCTTAATCATCTCAGCATGTTTTTATGTACATGCATGAAGATTTATTACTACTGGGAACTACTTTTGAGCCACTCCCCCAAACCCATGCAAATCTGTGACTTGCAGTGCATTGCTGAACCCTTTAGTGCAGACCTCTGGCTCTGAGAGGAGGAACATAGGTGTAAGCTACACATATGAGAAGCATACCACAGCCAATCACTATAAAATTTATTTCTACACTGGAAGCACCATGAAGCAGACGTATTTTCTACTGCCCTTAGGAGTAAGTTTGCACCCTGAATTCAGAGTGTATGAAGACTGCAATTCCCCCAAATCTCTTTTACCAGTGTGAGCTAACTTTAAAAAGCAGAAAAAAAAAAGAAAAAAAAAAAAAAAAAGATTCAGTGTCAAGTATTCATAGCCTATATAATTTAATACCTTTAGAATCTAAAATTTGAAGATATTTTACATTGAGGAATACAAACAGTATCATCTGCGTTAAAAACATAGCTTTCATTCCTAGTGAAACCTTACCCAAAACCCTGAATCCTTTAACTGAAAGGTCTGAAACCAAGTGACGAAAGAAAGCAATATGTGACTTTCCCAATTTACACATACTCTTCAGACAATCTAGGTAAAGTTACAGAGCTTCCAAAACCTTTTCTGTAACACAAGCGGGAAGGACAGAATGGACATGTATGATGTTAGGGCAAATACTGAAAGCAATCTTGTCCTGATAAGGACTTATTGTCATAACATTATGAGCTCCAGAAAATGTTACACGCATGGCCAGCTGCCATTTATTTAGTACTGCTAATTGGACATAAGCTTGCACTCAGCACTGATTTGAAATTCAGAGAAACAGTTTAAGAAAAGGTTTTCCCTCTCTTCAGTCTTTCTTCTACATGGAAATCAGTGCAAATCTAGATTAGAATTAAAATTTAAATAGATGGAAAATCCAAACAACCAGTTTAATCTGAGTGGAATTTGCTGTTGGCAAACAGGCTGCATTTTAAAGTTAAAAGTTTTGTTGCACTGAAACACCAGGAACAGTGGAGACTCAGCAACAAGCTGCAATGGAAAAAATATTTCAGAAGAAAGGTTCCCCTCCTCCTTCAAAAGAAAAAAAAGTATGCAGGAAAGGTCTTAGAGATTTAAGTAAGATTCCATTTTCAAGTTTGTTCCTCCTTTGAAAAAATATCACATTATTCCATATTTACTCTCTAAGAGTTAATGAATCCTTAACTCAAATACCTATTTCAGAAGAACAACTGTTCAAAAACAATGCAACAGCAAGCAAGAATAACCCAGAGAGGAAAATTTACCTAAGAGTTTGTTACACCTTGAGCGTCAAAACTTAGACTCACAGTGCCAGTCAGACACTTAGGTAGACAATGGACTTTTCAGGAAAGACCTACAACTGAGAAAAATCTCATTACCGACTCCAGAAAGCATAGCAAAGTGAATAAAATTTACAGTAAAAACAACCACATGCTTTCAAAAGCACTGTGCTTTCCTTTAGCACAATGCCTGGATTGAAAGTTCTTACAGTTGCACAGAAGGAAGACTTTGCTATCAGATTACATGACATCAGTAGCAGTATGCGTTCTAGCATCAGCTCTATTTTTAAAATACCAACCCGATGTATTTCCAGGCACTAGTACACAACAGTAGGTGATACTTTTGACCCAAAATGACTTGACAGAACAAGTTTAGTTTCTACATAAAGCTGGAGTAAGAAAAATGGTTGTTTACTAGGTTTAAGTAGAATTAAACCAGTTCACCTTCCCAACCCAACTTTTGGCAGCAATCTAACCCAAGCATTCCAGAAGAAAACACAAAGTAGCAAGGAAAAAAAAAAAAAAAAAGTCAAACTCATTGGAAACATCAAGAAAGTGGTAAACAAGAAAAAAACCACCACTTAACTTTTTGGATTACATTCATGTATGTAGGTCCAAGTGAAGATTTCCATGTTTCACTTGATTTCTGAAGAGTGCTAAGCTTCCATCCCCCCACCCTCCCCCTAAACTGTAAACAACTTACTGGAATAGAAAACAATACTGACACCAAACCATATTTTTGGAAATTTAAACACTCAGTAACCACAGAAAGTATACTCAAGCTTTCAAAACTATTTTTCTGTCCACAATGGTATATTCTGTACTTTTCCACTATGTTTATTTTAAAAGAAGAAAGCCTGACCTGAAGAAAAAGTCAAGAGTAAGATCATTAAATTTATTCCTTCAGTGCTTCCTTTGCACTTGTGACAGTAAGACAATGTCATTTTCTTTTAACGATATACTTTGGTCAGGCTAAGGAAAGATGTAGCATTTTACATAATCTAGGAGTCCACGCTTTGTTTTACTTAATACTTTGCATACTGTATGCTAATTTCTAAACATTTCCAAATCCTTAGTGCGTGTCGCTTTGCTTGAACATCTCCTCAAGATGCATAAAATTACTCCATGTCAGCAAAAAGCATCTGACAGCCCCCAAAAAAGACAGTTATTTACATACTAAATGGGGAAAACAAGTTATATATTTTTAAATAGACATTGGCTTTTCACCAGCTTAAAGCACAGCAGAATTTCTAGCAAAATCAATGTGGAGAGAGAAAGGATCACTGCTACCCATACACCGTTAGTATCATAGTGTTAAAATAATTTAAGATATAGGACTAAGCTGACACTAGAATACATCAATGTAGACTGGAAAGGATCATCTCCAGCTATGAGTTTAAAAACAGCCAACTTCTAGAACCACCTCTGGAAACACAAGGGGAAAAAAAAAAGAAGCTGAAAATAAGTCTCTAAAAGTGTCTAAAACAGAACTCATGTTCTGTTTAGTAACTGCTAGATCAGAACAGATGCTGTTATTTACAAAATGCATTCAAGCTGAAGCATTTCTGGTTTCTACAGATCTTTAGATATTAGCTCCTATGAGAAAAATGAGGAAACAAAACTTTTTTTTTTTTACATAAGCCATTAATGCACACCCTGTTGCTTACCTCATTAGTAACTACTAAGAGATGAGGTTCAATTTCTTCAGTTTAAATCATTTCAATGCAGTCAAAAAATAAAAATCAACCAAGCCAATATTATCCAATATCTGCTTCACTCTTCACTTCTTCTGCAAATAGAAATTCTAGTTATGATGTCCTGAAAAAAAAATCAATTCAGCATAATCATGTAGACCCATAAATTTACAGATCAAGTTATCCCAAACAATTGTAAGAAAAACATGACTAAAGCAAAGCTTATTTCCATACAAGAATGGTATGCAATTACCATGGGAAATTATGGAAAGGCTCCAAACACAGAAAGAGCACTAGATGTAACCCAGACATCATACTTTACTTTGAGAACATCCACTGTTTTCAAGCAGCTCTTTATTCCAACCAAAGAGATTGTCAGTCTGGCAATTCTGCAGTTCACAAGCTCAACAAAAGAAAATGTGCCTTCGTTTCTCTCAACAAATAGACCGAAGCCTTCAGAAAAGGAGCCAAGTAGGCTGAAGGAGGGAGGAGTCAGATAAGGTAATCTAAGGACTATTGACAATTTAAGTTTTTAATAAAATATGTTCACGCCCCTGCTCAGAACATTCCCTGGCATCCCAAGATTAAGCCTTCTCCCTTAACTTCTCCAGCCAGCCTTGCCACACACGTGATACAGACCCATCACCAGAACATGTTTACAACAAGTACTGCAGAGGAACAGCTCTTGTTGTAGGCCAGCAGAAGCTGTAAATAAAATTAATCATCTAAGTGCATCATGTCATTACTTCAGTACCTCTGCCAATACTGAGAAGAACAAAAGTATCTGAACACCACAAAAAAAAAAACCACACTACCCTAACAGACCAATGTTTTCTAAACTAGTAATCTGGCAGACTGACGTGTGGCTTTTGAAGTGAGCACCCTACAGCACATAATTAAACTTGTTCCACCTAATGGCTGGAAGAGACAGAACATACTTATCCTCTGAAGTGAAATCACAAAAAAAAAAAAAAAAAATCATCAATCATTCACTTTACATAAGAGTACTATGGGAAATGGAAACCGATTTGGGTAGTGGCATTGTGCAAGGAGACTAGTCAGCTTCCAGATAGATCAGATTCACCACCATCAGTGAGGATACCATCTTTAAATTTGTAGGCTTAAACAGACTATAAATTCTGAGACACCTTTCCATGGTGACTGGCCAACAATAAGTACCATAGAGGAACATAACTATCATGCAGTGGGTCACAATCAAATTAACTTGGACAAAAAAAAACTCCCACCACCTAACAGACCTGTCTAGCTACAGATTTCAAAGTTCACTAAAGAAAGTTACTTCTCTAATGCAAGAAGGCTAAAAAGACTGAAGACGAAGTTATGAAGTCACCAAAGATTACACCAGAAGCAGATTAAAGATTTGAAGAGTTAGCCAACCTCCTGTAATACCAGGATCATCAGGATACTCCATGTGAGAGCAAGGACCATATTTAAGTTCTGCTCTGCTCTGAACAAACACACACCACAGAACTCCAACACGAAGCATACACAAATCAAAGAGATAGTGAACTCTATTGTGAGAAAATCAAACAGAAAGTAATGCCTATTGTATCCTTTATGGACATATGCAGGGGAACTACGATCTCCTCTCATGGCAGAGGCTTTATTTGTCCTACACACTGTGACAGAGGAAAAGAATATGATGCCTGCTCTGGCTGCAGCTAGAAGTCTTCCCATCCTTTCTGGATGCTCATTGAGTTTAAATCCATACAAGTATTTTGCCAGGATTAGGAAAGGTAAGGGTACTACATCCCATGTCCCCTGCCAAGCAAGCCTAGGTTACAGGCAGTGCCTGAAGGTTGTAATGGGAGAGGATACAGCTTTGGCTGCTGACCTATCCCCTCTCTTGGTACCTGCCACGCAGCCCTCTGCACACTACAGGATTGTTACATTTATCCACCCAAGCAGCAGGCCTACAAAAACAAGGAGGTACTCAAAGTCATCCCAAGCCCACTTGCTGCTTTTCAGTAAGAGACAGGTTTCTAGACCACAAGTTCCAGTGCTACACATCTGGTAAATATGCACTTGGAGATCAAAGAGAAAACACCTAGAGGGCACCTCCCTCCCAGCAGCCATCAATGCAAAACACAGAAAAAGAGGCTGGAAGGAAAAGTCATCCAATCAACAACATTATGTCTTCCCCTGGGAGAGATCAGGTAAGTGTATCACCCCTGCATGATGCTGAAGAACAGCTTAGATTTCTAGTGATGAATGTGACTGGGTAGCCTATGACATTGCTTTAGTATCCTAATCCTTTAAGTTTTCCCCCAAATGTCTAACCCAAGTCTTGCTGGAATTTAAATCAACTAATCATTCATTCTAGCTCATGTTTCCTTCCTTTTGCAGCAGCCTTTTCATCCCCTGTTTATTTGGGAACATCTTGTCTTAGCTTTCTTTTAAGCTGACCATACCACCACCAACTTCAAACTTTCTTCACAAAAAACAAACCAACAAACAAAAAAATCCCAAACAAACAAAAACCACCACACCAACTCTAGAAGATAGGATACAAGCTCCCATTAGCTATTAGTATTACTTAAAAATTCTATGGCTGCTCTCCAGTATTCTTACCTTCCCTTCCCAGCTTGTAACCCACAATCCAACAAGCACAAGACTTTGCTCATCAAGGTCATGCTGGACAAAAGCTTGCAGAATCTGTACGACGTACTTGCTACCTGACCTTGCTTACCTTCTGGGGATGTTTTTTCCAGCTAATTTTACTCACCGCATACTGGTTTCTAGATCATAATTCCCTAGCTTGATAATAAGACTATCAGGTGAATATGGAGGACTCCAATATATGAACATATTAACATTATAGCATCTCCCTACACCACAAGGCATGTTACTCCATGTAGAAATGTTGGGTTTTATTTATCCTGGATGTCTGTTTTGGCTGTTATTCAGCTTCTTTTTCTAGGCACTAAAATGGTGTTGCATCACTGCTCCAATATTTTTCCTTTGAATTGAAGTTCAAATCCACCAGTCTCCTCTTCATCCCATCCCACTTAGCCCATCTTGAAGAGTCAAATATTTGCCCCCACTATCTTGAGATTGCTTCATCTAGTTTGGTTTTTATAAGCACCTCAGAATGAATTTCATCAGGCCCTGCCAGATTGAAACAAATCTGTTGCTTATTCAAGCAACTTACAGGGTTTTTTTTTTGCCCCGATAGTCTGGGAGAGTACTATTGATGCTTTTATCGTGGCTATTAACTACACTGGCTGGATTAACCATTTCATAGAACATTTAAATCACCTCAGCATTATCGGTTAATCCGTTAATCTGTGGATCTTTTATTTCTTGCTTTTTTCTAACATCCCTTTCAGCGACACCTCATTATGTATTTGAGCATCCCAGTTTTGTTCATGCATCTTTGTGTGCATCTTCAGCATTTTCTGTGTTTCTTTTGTTTACATCATTGAAGAGATCAATAAAGAGCAAAGTTCTTTTTCATTACTCATTTTTCTCTTCAATAAAAGCATTTGGTACTATGACATTGTTTCTCAAAAAGGTTAAGACTAGTTTCTTTCTTCCTTGTATTTGCTTCCAGTCAAGCTTCAGAGACCAAATTCTAATCTTTTTGACATTTGTGGGTTTTATTTTGCTGTTCTGCCACCTTTTATCCAATGTAGGCTAACAATTGTGGCACTCCTCCAGAACACGCCTCCCACCTATGCCTTCTCTTTGTTAATTTAAAGATTACTTTTATGATTTTACACACCTCAGCAGAGCAGTACGTTCTGCCCAGTTTTTTTCCAAAAGACTTAGGATGGTTATAAGAGATTTTAACTGGAAATCTCACACTTTCAGTGATTCTTCTCCAGCTGCTGATGTACAGCTTGTATTATATTCCAGTTGCATACATCTAACTCATCTGACAGGCTGGGCAGAATACTTTTAATGCTCACATGTCACGACCTTCTACTGCTGTTCATTCCCTGTGTTTTTGTGTCGGTGCGCAGACACATGGCCTAGCAGGTGGAATGAGCCACCATTCTGCAAGGGCATGAGCAACGTGCTATAAATACATGCAAAATACCACATATGCAGTAAGTTACAAAGAACTTACGATATATTTGAGGGTTTATCTCAAAAAACACTCATCAAATATTTCCATACACAAACGTTCAAGCTTCTCCCTTGGTTAAAGTATTTCAATTGCAATGCATTTAAAATGTTTTTCTAAAGTATCTATTTGGTTGAAGTGATTTCAGCAACTTTGCTTTTATTAATAAAAGCAAGAAAGTCTTAATTAGAAGAAAGGGGGCTAATTTGCTGATACTGTCTTTGTAATAACTCTTATAAAAACAGCTTGTCTAATCTAAATGAGAAATCAGATATATTCTCTTAGGCCAAAATATAGTATGATATATATATATAAACATGTACATTGCCTACAAAAAGAAACTCATCCTGAATTTAAGTCAAATCAACAGGAATTTACGTTCAGTAGTATTTTTTTATATATATTCTGTTACATGCTATACTACCTACTAATAATAGCATTAATAATAGTATTTATTACCACCAAAGAATAAAGTTGCAGACTTAGGATTCCACCATATTTCAGAGGAAATTTTCTCAGGGGAAAAAAAAAAAAAAAAAAAAAAACAACCCCAAACCATAACAAAGCAGGCTTAGAGGGATGCCATGCTGACACAGGCTGCTGCCAAGCCTGCAGCTTACACCAGCAATATAATGCATTCTACCAACTTGCTCCAGACACAAGGTTGCAAAAACAGCAGCAGCACAGTTGCTCATGCCTAAACATTCGTTGATTACCCTAAAAGTCAAGAGGGCACTAGCCCCAGAAAGAAATAGCTATCAGACCACATGAAAAACTCAAATCTTTTGAGATCCTCTCTTTGACCTGGCCTGAACGCAGGGCAGAAAGATAAAAGAAGCACATTTTACAGTTCTCTGTCTCATTGGAGGGGGGAGGGGGCTGAAAAATATCCATCCAGGCTCAGACTACTAGTCTGAGTTGGACCATTCCACCGAACCAACCTATCTTTGGGTTCAAAGTTGCCTCTCCCACCCTAGGCTCTCTGTTATTTACTAACTTGGCAGAGAATAAGGTTAAGACAGCATAACGGTAATGCTGCTGTGGACTTAAAGATTGTTTCATATCCCAAAATAGGGAGATGAAGCAATACAAGTGAGTCTTTTAAGTAGTGATGCTGTTCTGAATAAGTTTTAAAGTTTTTATAATGTTACTAAACTATTTACTCTTAGAAACGCTGCTGAAAGCCACAAATTCTATGGGCTAATTATATTTAATAGGTTACTTCATCTGTTATCTTCACTGGAGAGATTTGAATAAAATTCCTCTTGGCCATGAAATCAACAGAAAACCATTTCATGCCTGACAATAGTCTGCAGCATCCAAAATGGAATACTTGGATTGGATTATTTCTTCCACGAATGCGGATCCAAAGATTACAACGAAAATTTTCATTTACAAGTACAGCTGTAAGAACTAAGACTTGCCACTCTACAGTCATAGACTATAGAATACTTCTCTCTTAGACCTACTCCCTAAAAAGAAAAGTTACAAAAAAAGCTTTTAAAGATTTTAAGTCATGTTGTACTTGATTTTACTTTGCCTAACTTGGTAAACCTTTACTGCAGCTTGTGTGTATACAATTGGTTTCATATGTAGTATACATTTCACATCTATTTTTATTAACCAAGCCAGCTACAACCATGGGATTTGAACTTGTACTTGATGCATCAAGATGTTTTTATTATTTTCTGCCAGAACTTTTTGGCCTATTAGAAAAAAAGCTAGTAACAAGGTTTCCAAACATGACATTAATAGTTGAACATGCCAGTAACTTCACATATAAAAACCTAAAAGGGTGTCATAAGATCATTTACTCTAACCTCCTCCAAGGCTTAGGTGAGAGATCACCACCTGCTTGGCCTTGGAAGACTGATAACTTGTGCCAGTTAAAAGCAAGTCTTCCCCTCACAGTCTGTTCCAGTGACTCATCGTTCTCACTGATATTGGGTTCATTTGCATCTTAAACTGCCCAATTAAGTTTTCAACTTAATATTCAAGTTGAGGAGTGAGTTTGTTTCATTGGTCTGTTTTTTTACAAAAAAACAGTAGAGCTGTCAAGCCTTTTACATAACTATATATTGGATTTATAGCTTCTACTGACAAAATCTGCTTTAAGAAAAATGCCCCGTAAAGCCCAAACTGTATAAAACAAATTATACTGTATCTATCATATTGCACAATACTTAGAAGTCAAAAGAAAATAAACAGACCCTCTCTCAGCTTCAATAATCCAAACCCAGAATTTCTCTGAATGACTTCAAAGTAGGACAGGGCAAAACCAGATCTATATACAAGTTCGTTCAAGATACTTATATATGTGTGGCTTTTATCTATATTCCAGTGCATAATGTTTCACATCTAAGACATGTACATGTGTAGTGCATATATCGTGTTTTATATATATATATATATATAT